>NC_000087.7:2386057-2538557 GCF_000001635.26 Mus musculus
TGTCACATATCATATATCTTGCTTATAAGATGTATACATTACAATTCATGACTATAAAAAAATTATAGTTATGAAGTTGCAATAAAATAACATTATGGCTGGGATCTGTGTTATAAAGGATCACAACATTTGGAAGATTGAGGATCACTAGTCCTGACTTCTCTAAAGCATGCCTGCCATAAGGTCTGGAGGAGTAATCCCCTTTATTCAATCAGGCAAACCCAGAAAAATCAAAACATCACACAAAAGTTATGAAAGTTAAACAGCTGTTGTATCACAGTCTATAAGCAGGGCATGCTGACATCTTAGACAAATGAGGTCAAAATGGAAATCACTCTGACACCATGACATTTTGCCAAATGAGAAGCAGAGGAGAAATATCAGTCCCCTAGGGGTGACATCAAGAG
This sequence comes from Mus musculus, assembly GCF_000001635.26. Lineage (NCBI taxonomy): Eukaryota > Metazoa > Chordata > Mammalia > Rodentia > Muridae > Mus > Mus musculus. The sequence continues at coordinate 2,386,465 of NC_000087.7, forward strand.
GAACTCATTGTCAAAACCAACAGCAAGAATTTTAAATACCTGCCCTAAAGTCTGGATTTAAGATTAGGTGAGAATCTTCCAAAACAAAAGGAAATGCAGAATCTTGGTGAAGTAATTGGAGAAACAAGAGAAAAGCAAAGGGGAATTCATCAAATAAAAACAGACAGAAGAAGTAGGCATTAAAGGCATACCTGGGCAAGATGAACAATGAAGTGGCGATTAGAGCAGGCAGAAGGGAATGAGGAGATGGCTCACAGCTTAGAAACACTGGTAGCTTTTGCACAGGACCAGGGTTCAATTTCTAATACTCACATGGTGGTTCACAACCACCTGCAATTCTATTTACAGAGTATCTGATCACACACACACACACACACACACACACACACACACACACACACACACACACACACACACACAAAAACACATCCCACAGATAACAATTTTTAAAATCGTTTAGAAAACAAACAAACAAAAAGGAGCCTAGTATAGTGTTATTCCCCTTTTATACCAGCATTCAAAAGCAGGCTGATCTCTGTGAGTTGAATGCCTGCCTGGCTTAAAGGTCTATTAAGAATTTTAGATTTTTTTTTTTTAGGTTTTTAGGTTTTTAGGAGTATTTTAGTGTTTGTTTAAAGTTTGTAGTGTTTTTAAGGTTTTTAAGGGTTTACTTTTTTCTAGGATTTTAGGTTTCTTTTCAGGTTTTTTAGTATTTTAGAGTTTTCAGGTTATTTGCGGGGACTTTTGAATGTCTTAGGGTTATTTAGGGTTTAAGGGTTAGTTTATGGTTTAATTGTGTGTGTGTGTGTGTTTGTGTGTTTGTGTGTGTGTGTTTTAGGGTCTTTAGGGTTTTGAGGTTCATTTTTAGTTTTTTTTTTTGTTTTGTTTTTTTTTTAATTGGTTCTTGATTTATTCTAGAATTTTATGTTATTTTAGGCTTTTAGGTCTTTTAGGGTTTATAAAGGATTTTAGAATTTGTTTATGTTTTATGGTTTTTTAATGGCTTTTGGGTTTTTTAGGGTTTTAGTTTTTTTTTAAGGTTTTTTTAAAATTTCTTGCGGGGTTATTTTTTGTAGAAATTTCACATCTTTAAGGTTTTTGGATTCGTTTTAGGGTTCCAGGTTTTCAATAGGGTTTGACGGTTTTGTAGATATTTTTTTAAAAGAGGTTTCAGGGATTTTAGGGGGGTTCATGGTTTTGACTTTTTTGGGGGTTTTAATAGCTTTTTAGGGATATTTTTAGGGCTTTAGGGTTTTGTGAGGGGTCTATTTACTTTTCTTGAGGTTGTTTTATAATTTTAGTTTTTTTCTATTTTTTTTAGGGTTTCAGTTTGTCTTTTTAATTTTTATTAAGGATTTTAGTTTTTTTTTAATTGTTTTATGCTTTAATTTGAGGTGTTTTAAAATCGTTTTTTTCAGTGTTTTTAAGGCCACAGTTTTGTTTTTGTTTTTGTTTTTTTTTCTTTTTTATTAAAATGGTTTTTAGGGTCTTTTTAGGGTTCAAGACATGTTGTAGAGTTTTAGGATGTTTTTAGGGTTTTAGAATTTTTTAGGGTCTTTTTAGAGTTCTTGTGTTTTCTTTTTTTGTTTGTTTGCTTTAGAATTTTTGGGTTTTTTAAAACAAAATTTCTGCTGTTCTAGAAAGGGAAAAATGAAGAATGGTAAGTGACAAATTTGACCAATGTAGAAAACTGTAAAAGGTCTATGGAAAAAGAACCTAAAAGAGGAACACAAATAGGCACTAAAATTTTGCCAAACCTGTTTTAGTCTCTGTATATGTGTAAAAAAAAAAAAAAAAAAAAAAAGGAGTTTTTTTGTGGTACCACAGGTTAACTTACCAGTGTCTAAACTACTGAGGTAACTGACTTCCCCCTCCTGAGCAAGACGAAATACCAGTATTTCCTCAGGGAGGGGTAGGAGTTTTCATACTTCTCAACTGCTTATTAGACCTCAGGGAGGGCCTGAACCAGTCAGAATGGCTAAGATCAAAATTTCAGGTAACAGCAGATGCTGGTGTGGATGTGGAGAAAGAGGAACACTCCTCCATTGTTGGTGGGATTGCAGGCTTGTACAACCACTCTGGAAATCAGTCTGGCAGTTCCTCAGAAAATTGGACATAGTACTAACAGAGAATCCCACAATACCTCTCCAGGTGAGGAATTGCTGGTGTGAGGTGGAATCTCAGGGTTGTTTTGATTTGCATTTCCCTGATGATTAAGGATGTTGAACATTTTTTCAGGTGCTTCTCTGCCATTTGGTATTTTTCAGGTGAGAATTCTTTGTTCAGTTCTGAGCCCCATTTTTTAATGGGGTTATTTGATTTTCTGAAGTCCACCTTCTTGAGTTCTTTATATATGTTGTATATTAGTCCCCTATCTGATTTAGGATAAATAAAGATACTTTCCCAATCTGTTGGTGGTCTTTTTGTCTTATTGACAGTGTCTTTTGCCTTGCAGAAACTTTGGAGTTTCATTAGGTCCCATTTGTCAATTCTCGATCTTACAGCACAAGCCATTGCTGTTCGATTCAGGAATTTTTCCCCTGTGCCCATATCTTCAAGGCTTTTCCCCACTTTCTCATCTATAAGTTTCAGTGTCTCTGGTTTTATGTGAAGTTCCTTGATCCACTTAGATTTGACCTTAGTAAAAGGAGATAGGAATGGATCCATTCGCATTCTTCTACATGATAACAACCAGTTGTGCCAGCACCAATTGTTGAAAATGCTGTCTTTCTTCCACTGGATGGTTTTAGTTCCCTTGTCGAAGATCAAGTGACCATAGGTGTGTGGGTTCATTTCTGGGTCTTCAATTCTGTTCCATTGGTCTACTTGTCTGTCTCTATACCAGTACCATGCAGTTTTTATCACAATTGCTATGTAGTAAAGCTTTAGGTCCGGCATGGTGATTCCACCAGAGGTTCTTTTATCCTTGAGAAGAGTTTTTGCTATCCTCGGTTTTTTGTTATTGCAGATGAATTTGCAAATTGCTCCTTCTAATTCTTTGAAGAATTGAGTTGGAATTTTGATCTGGATTGCATTGAATCTGTAGATGGTTTTGGCAAGATAGCCATTTTTACAATGTTGATCCTGCCAATCCATGAGCATGGGAGATCTTTCCATCTTCTGAGATCTTCTTTAATTTCTTTCTTCAGAGACTTGAAGTTTTTATCATACAGATCTTACACTTCCTTAGTTAGCGTCACGCCAAGATATTTTATATATTATTTGTGACTATTGAGAAGGGTGTTGTTTCCCTAATTTCTTTCTCAGCCCGTTTATCCATTGTGTACAGAAAGGCTATTTACTTGTTTGAGTTAATTTTATATCCAGCTACTTCATTGAAACTGTTTATCAGTTTTAGTTTTCTGGTGGAATTTTTAGGGTCACTCATATATACTATCATATCATCTGCAAAAGTAATAATTTGACTTCTTCCTTTAATAATTGACATATATTATGTATGAAATATTCCACACTAGCCCTAATAACTACAATAAATATTGTCATGTGCCTCTGAGAGAATAGAATAATTTTTGTAATTTAAAATTCCAAATAATAAAAAAGGCTTTTGGCAGAGGTATGTTCTCAGTATTGTTTAGATAAAAACACAGAATTTAGAGGTAGCCACAGACTCTTACCATTTAACTAAAGAGGTTCTAAACTGGCCACTAGCCGCTGCTTAACTAAATTTCCCAGTATGGGTCACTACTTGCTGCAGACTCTAACCCACATAGACAAGAATGACAGGGACATAAAGACATGTTCACACAGCAGATTCTTCTTTTACTTGGAGCAAGGGCTATTCTCCTATACTCGTGGCAACTGACCTCATCTCGATCCACACCACCTCATCCAATCAGAATTACACATGCTCCAGGCAGGAGCTCAGGTGAGTCACAGATAGGCTGAAAGATCCGAATCTTGAGGAATAGTCTAACTTGGCAGGCAGCTTATGCATGCAGTTTCACTGCACATGTTTGGGCAAGGCAGAAAACATGCGGGGTTCACAGGCCCTGGCAATAGGCCAGGTCATCATCTTGACCCATGTGGCTGTACTCTCTTCCTGCATCTTCTTAAGTATTCAAGTACACCTTGTGCAACAACACATCAATTTTACAACAATGATTGTTTTTCATTTTGTGCCTAGAGTGTAGGAATCCATTATTCTTCCATTGCATAATGGCCAGTGTACATTCTCTCAGGTTCCCTTCTAAAGGTACAAGTCTCACTTAAGAAGCCATTCTGACCCTCATAACTGATGTTTTCAGCTTTAGAAGAGGGGGACACAGTCTAGTGCAGCATTTGTATATTAGTTGCTGTTTGTAGAAGAAAGATCCCACAGCCCAAGCAAGTGACTAAGAGCTTTTTGAAGATTTATTCAAAATGTTGTGTTCAGCTGTCACACTCTCTCACCTGCCTGTATTGCAAGTGTTCTCCAGCAAATTTTTCTGAGATTTCATACTTTTAGGAGGGGCAATGTCCATTTCTGTGAGGAGCTAGATTGTTCCAGAGAGCTGAGTCTCCCAAAGGGACATTAAAGCTCTCCCCTACTCTTGCATAATCATTCCCACTGACTAAGTGTGTCATAAATGTATTGCATTATTCATAAGAAGGTTAGCTAGAGTGGAACTCCCTAATTAGAACCATGGCTTGGGTGTGAAAGCCATTTGTAAGGGGTGATCATAAAGTCCTCACACCTGGCTTCTAAGAATATAGCTGACCTTAGAGCAGAATTTGGCTCAGTTGTTTATTGCCCAGCACTGCCAGTCATTATGTTTGCATTCCTCTGTTTTGTATAAAAGTCATTAAGCATCCAGTAACCTCATTTACCTTGCTGATGTGACAAAAAAACTTCCCTATTCGCTTCTGTATTAATAATCTGATGCTTGCTTTGAGAAATTAATTCAGATACAGCACCCTCTCTGTGTTTGTGTCTGCTTGACAATTTATTGTCGACTCTCTTCCCACCTATACCAGGAAAACTATTTCTCCCACAGGTTGAGGAGGGCTTACTGAGGCCAGTCTGCAGCAGGCCATCAATGACCAGCAGTACTTTAGCTTCAGCTGTGGCTTCGAGAACCTGCAGCAGGTGGCATTGGGTTTATATCTCTTTATGCTTGGCATGCACAGACACACACACTCATAAATCTCCCTCTGGTCCCCCTCTTCCTCCACACGGTGCTCCAACACAGTTTCTTATTTCTGATTTTAGCAATCCTGTCTGGGCTTCCCTATTCAGAACTTTCTTCTTTTCTATGTGTGTGTGTGTGTGTGTGTGTGTGTGTGTGTGTGTGTGTGTGTGTGTGTGTGTGTAAGAGATACTATGTGTGTTACCACTTATGAGAGAGAGAGCAGTATATATGAATGCTTTTCCTGTACATGTGCATAACCTTACATGTGGAAGCCCAAGGTGGATTCAGGAAATGTTCCTAATGTGTTCTCTATCTTGGTCACTAAAACAAGCTCTCTCAATCAGAGGCAAAGCTTCTTAGTATGGGTCGTCTTTCTAGACAGTTTTCTCTGGGCATCATTCCCCTGCCTTCTGTGATGGATTAATAGATGATCTCTACATCCACGGAGCATTTATGTAAGTTTTAGAGGGAGCAAGTGATTAACTGCTAGGCTTTCTCTCTAGCCCCTTCCCGAACTTTCTGTTGCAACACTTTGTCACATTTTCTTTTTAGATGTATCAAGTGTGGGTGAAAAATGAAAACTGTATACATTTGATATATGAGGTATGGTATTCTGATGAAATATATTGTACAAACATTTCTATTTCTCAATATTAGATATTTTCTTCATTTACATTTTAAAATCAAGATTATCCATCATCTCATAACACAATCCTATCTCTCTGTGTCTCTGTCTCTCTCCATCCCCAATCTGTCTCTGTCACTTACAGATCTATTCCCTTGATATATTCCATATACTAAAACACCAGTGACTATATTGGTCAGTTCACTGTTCCCAAGATCTGGTGTATGTTCATTTTGTAACTGTACATTGTTGTACATTCTGGCCAGTCCATTTCTCAAATAGAAAATTAAGCACACGAGTAATCCTGTTAAAAACCTCAAAATGGATACTTATCCTGAGTGTAAGTTGAAAAGTCTCTCTGCTGATAGTTGGATGCTATTCCAGAAAGACTAAAAGTTGTGACATATCACTGTGAGTCTGAGAATACATCGGTTTAGCGTCTCACATTTGACAGAAAAAAGGATTAAGAAGACAATGAGAGTATATAACTTCCAGTTTCATACTTAGAGACACATGAGTTATGGATCTGCTGAACTCAAGGTTGCATGGTAGGGGGATTAGTGTCTGCATAAGAGTGGAGTGTCTGTTCCCAAGTGTGAGGTCACACATACACATATGTTCAGAAACAAATAGAATATCCTCACCCCTTGCTCTCTCAGAGTGAACAACACCCATCATTTTGACTAGTTTGACTGGCCAGTACACCATAGGGATATCTACCTGTCTCCAACCCACATTGTTGTAGACATGAATAGACATGTCTGGAATTTTACAAAATTGCTGAGAATACATGAACACTAAGCCATATTCCCAGCCCCCAGTAGGGTATGGTTTATTAAAATGAATGTCCTTATCAGTAGACAAATGAAAATCAACATGACCCTGATATTTTACCTTACACCCACCTTATAGTAACTAAGTGAATTTTAAATATAATTTTAATTTAAATGCAACTGAATCCAGATTACATTCTAATGAAAGGAATAATTGGAGTGGATTCATATGAAAGCTATGTTAGGAGATTTTTGGCCTCTTATATGGAGAACAATCCTTATTTTGGGTATAGTAGGGGACAAATGTATGTAAATTAATGGAACAAAAGAAAAACATGTTCTAGTGTATTTCTTTGTAAAATGAATTTCAAAATCATAAAATTTCAGTTATAGGTATGTGTGTTTTTTGAGTGTGTTGTTATGTGTACATGTGAGTTTTCTTGGATTCTGATTCCACAATTAGAGTATAGGGGCCCTGGTTACTTGGCACTATTCTTTTTTATTAATTAATTCATTCATCCAGCCCTGTCCACCCTCCTACTGTTCAACATCCCATATCTACTGCCCATCCCCTATCTCCAAGAGCATGTCCCTACCACACCATATTTCTAAACAGCCTGGGGTCACTAGCTTCTTGAGAATTTGGTGTATCATTTCTGATTGAACAGAGATCAAGCAGTTTGTTTGTTTGTTTGTTTACTTTCTTTCTCTTTTCTGTGTATATATTTTTAAGACCTTCTGATAGTTGGTGGAGCATGTTTGGTTGTCTACATTTGGGAGAAGTCTGGGTCCATATTAATTGAGACAGCTGGTCCTCCTACAGGGTTACTCTCCTCCTCAGCCTCCTTCAGTCTCTCTCCAATTAAACCAATGGTTCAGCAGATTCTGTCCATTGGTTGGTTGCATACATCTGCACCTGATTGTTTCACCAGCTCATTAGTTCTCCAGAAGTACAGTCATGTTCATATTCATATTACAAGTATGTGAATTCAGAAACCTGCAGAGATTGCATACTACAAGCAGGTCTGTTGCAAAAGCAAAAGACATTATAAGTACTGAAATATCTATCAGTGTTCTACAATATTCTTTTCTAGGTGATGAAATTCTCTCTCTCTCTCTCTCTCTCTCTCTCTCTCTCTCTCTCAATAACTACTCCTCTAACACATAGTATGAATGATGATTCTCTTATCTTCTGTCTCACAAAGGGGTTGATATTGGAACGTCATCTGCAACATTCATTCACTTTCCTACACAGTTTTCACTTTCTCTTAGCAATCAACTAATATCAAAGTCACACATTCACTCAGATTACAAAATAAGGTATTCCAGCTCATGTAAACTGTTATTCTGAATTAGAGTAGGGAAAAGACACTTCCAATGTATAGTTAAACCCAAGAGCATGGCCTTTAAAAACTGGTGAATCAGTAGAAGATTAGACAATGTATAGAAGCAGTTGTTTCTTTTGGTTTGATTTGGTTTAGCTTTGTTTATTTTAGTTACCCAGAATCATTAAAAGGAACACAAAGAAACAGTGTTTAATGCCTATATCTTCAACTAGATGCAAATAGGTTCATTACAATATTATATTTCTCAGTTAAAATATATAATATATATTTTTAGAGATATTTTTCATTCATTAGCTATTATACACACTGCAACAAGTTTAAGAAATGTTCCTAATGACCCAACTAGGAGCTGAAAGATTCAGATATTCCAAACCAACCAATGGACTGAAGGATCTGACCCCTGTTGTTTAATTAACGAAGTTTAAAAAATGTTAAAGAGGAAGGTCTCCCTGTAGGAGGACTAAGAGTGTCAATTGAACTGATCCACCAAGATGTCTGAAAATCTGGCCCACCATACAGACAGAATACACCTGCTGATATGAGGTCACCAACACACATACAGAAGAGAATTTCTAGGAGTAGGACTCTACACTTCCCCTCTCCCCACTGGAGGGCAGTTCATCCAAGGTCTCTCCCTTTGAGTCCTGAGAGTCTCTCACATCCCAGGTCTCTGGTACATTCTAGAAGGTTTTCTCACCACCTACCTCACAAAGTTGCCTGTTTCCATTCTTTTTGCTGGTCTTCAGTACTTCAGTCCTGTTTCTCACACTCACAGTTCCTGATCAAGTTCCTCTCTTCCCCTCCTTGTACCCCTTCACAGCCAGGTCTCTCCCTCCAACTCCCTGTAGTAATTTTTTACCTTTTCAATATTTCTAATTATTTTTATTCATAAAGATAATTGACATTTATTCATTTTTGATTAATTAACTTATTAGTTTCCAACAGTATGAGATACAAATATCGAAGGTACATTGGTTTGATTTTATTTCATTTCATTTGATTTTTGAGATAGGCACTTAGCATGTTGTTTTTCTCCAGGAAGGCCTAAAATGATGAGGTTCAGCATTCCATGTATGTTTTATTACAGGTATGTGACAACATTCCTGGCTTCCATTGTTCTAAATAAAATAGTCCCCAAAAATCTTCTATAAACAGTATAAAATTAACAACGTCAGCTCTGAGAGATGAAAATATTTCCTGTTCACTTACAAAATTCATTGAAAGAAAGTATGTTTGTTTCTTGAAACAAACTAAACTGCCAACTGAGACACAGGACAAAAGGACTTCTCTATGTTCCATGCCCAGCCCATTGTCTTGAATTGTTCTTGATGCCCAAGTACAGGTTAACTCCAGGGCCAAGAAATGAGAGTGAGTGGGTAGGGGGGCAGGGCACTAGACATAACCAGATGGTGAAAGGCATGCATAAGTAAATAAGCAAAGAAAACCAAGGTTACTTGGCATCATCAGAAACCAATTCTTCCACCATGTCAAGTCCTGGATACCCCAATACACTCGAAAAGTAGGACATGGATCTAAAGTCACTTCTCATAATGATGATGAAGTACTTTAAGAAGAACATTAATAACTCTCTCAAAGAAATACAGGAGAACATAGATGAACATGTACAAGCCCTTAAAGAGGAAACACAAAAATCCCTTAAAGAGTTACAGGAAAACACAATCAAACACATGAAGGAAAAGAACAAAACAATCCATGTTCTAAAAATGGAAATAGAGACAATAAAGAAATCACAAAGGGAGAAAAACCTGGTGTTAGCAAACCTCATAAAGATATCAGAGTCATAGATGCAAGTATCACCAACAGAATACAATAGATAGACAATCTCAGGTGAAGGAGAGAACATAGAAAACACTGACACAACTGTTAAAGAAAATACATAAAGCCAAAAGCAAAAAGCTCCTAACCCAAAACATTCCATAAATCCAGGACACGATGAGAAGACCAAACCTAAGGTTAACAGAATAGAGTGAATATGGCCAACTTAAAAGGCCAGTAATTATCTTCTCAAAATTATAGAAGAAAACTTCCCTTATTTAGAGTTGCCCATGAACATACAAGACACCTACAGAACTCCAAGTAGACTCGACCAGAAAAGTACCATCTCCCATCAAATAATATTCAAAACACCAAATGCACTAAACAAAGAAATAATATTAAAAGCATTAAGGGAAAATGGTCAAGTAACATATAAAGGCAGACACATAAGAATTGCACCATACTTCTCACCAGAGTCTATGAAGGCTTCAAAGTCCTTGGCAGATGTCTCACAGATCCTATACTGTAGGCATTTTACTCTGATGTATTTCCATTTTGCAGCACCTAGAGCATGACACCTAGGGTAAGACAGGACAGTGGAAAACATTCTCTCTCAACTCAGGGATGAATTTTCAAAAAAGGATAGTAGCTCCAGCATCTAGAATCTCTCTTCCTCTCTGTGGGCATATTTCTCTGACTAGTTTCATTTTACTTGCTGCATTTATTTTCTACCATTTACTCTCCCCATATTGTCTAATCTCTGGTCCTTTACCCTCTGCTTAATCTGTGTAAGTGATGTGACAGGTACTAGATCACCCCTTAACTTCCCTTTCTTGTCTTTCAACTTTGTTTCTGAGGTGTCAAGGCTTGTATTCTTAGATCTGCTGGAGCAGATCTACCACTGTCAATTCCTGGCCTTAAAAAAAGACAAAGAATACCCCCTTTTCCTCTTTAAGGCCATGAAAGACCTTGCTAGGGACTCTCACAATTATGGAGTGACTATCAACAGGTATTTTTGATTTCTGCCTAGCCATTCTAAGTGAATGAGAACTGTCCCACTCTTTGATAGCTGTCAACCAAGACATATTTACCTGGGCCCTATGTCATTGTAGATTATAAGAAATCTTTGGTCTCACTTCACTGGGCACTGAATGAGGCTGTGTCTCCAAGCAGCTGAGCAATGCCACTGACATCTTTGGGTTGATGCATTTTCACCCATTTAATCATTGATTGTGGCAGAAGAGTCAGGAACTTCTGTAATGCCAGAACTTCTAAGATCTGTTCTTTTGAGTTGGTCTCTGGCATCAGCCACTGAATGCATAATTCCTGAAATTGGTTTGCAGCATCTATTGGTGGAGGTCCTTGCATGTTAGAGAAGTCCAGAACTGCTGCAAAACACTCTTGAGAGACTGAAGTTTTGTCTGGGTGCTGTCATTACTGCTCTGATTTGAGTCATCTTTCATAGATGCATTATTTTTCTGTACAACCCCTTTGAATGACGAAATGCCCATCTTTGTTCACTTCACTCATTATCTTGTGCTATAGGAAAAAATTTACTAGATATCCTTTTGGTTCCTCCACTCACAACTGAAGCACCAGCGGATTGATATTTTTCCTTAAGGGAGAAGGGAGTGATGGAGGTGAGACAGAAGGGTAAGGAAGGGAGAGACTGATAGACATCTACCTGCGTGACTCACTCACACAGGCAGATACATACATACAGAGAGAAAGGGAGAGAGAGTTTGAGAGATCAAGAGTAGGAGGGAGGAGAGAAATAGATACAGACAGAAAAAAAGACAGACAGACAGACAGACAGACAGACAGACACATACAGACAGACAGAGAGACAGGCAATCAGGCAAACACATACATACACAGAAAGTGAGAGGGGAGAAGGAGAGTGTGAGGTAGAGAGGGAGAGGGAGAGGGAGAGAGATTGAGAGCTGAGAGGTGATACAGATTCACTTGGCGTTTATCACCAAAGGAAACTGAACAGAAACCTTCACACTCCATTTCAAATTTTCTTGTCAGTTCTAAGTGAGCACACATCTTTTGAAACTATGCTTTCCTCCTTTGTGTTTCCACGTCAGAATATAGCATATCTCAGGAAAGCCAAGTGGCAAAGAATTGTCTCTTTTTTTGGTGACTAGATTAGGAAAAGTAGCTGGATGACCAAAACAAGAGCTCGGTGGCTCAAAGTCATTTCATTTGTGCATGTTTGTCCACTTTGCACAAATATGGCATATTTCTATTTTTGTGAAATATAACAGGTAATCAGAATATTTCAGTTTCACTCAGCAGAAATCTAATGGCTATGCCCATTAACTCTTTCACAAAAAGGAACATTTTTGCTTCAGGATCCCTTTAAAATTTTCAATTTCCACTGTATTCACACCAAGAGGAAAACTGAGACGTAAAGACCAGAGACATCATTAGAGAAAAGGTAACCAACTCTGTCTCAGCAAATGTCCTCTCACAATGGAAACAGACTATAGACCATAGGGTATGGACAACTCTGAATATAAAGAGCCCTGCACAAATCTGTTCCTGTGTATCCAGGGGTGTGTTCATGTTGGAAATATTACAGCTGTCATTTGTGAATAAGACATATAGAACTCAGATCTTTTAAAAACCAATGATGTTGAAGATTAAGGTTCTTATACATAGGGAATGTCTGGATTAAGAAGTAATACTTACCCAGACTTCACACTTCCTCAGACTCTGTACATTCAAGGCTAAGTATAGTCTTGATGGCTTGATTTTTTCCAGAAATAAGCCATCCAGCAGAAAAGTACAACAAACTTCTGATGATGCAACAAGAATACTAAGACATGTGTCATGTGTAATTGTTTACCCAGACAGGAGGAATACAGTGCCACTACTAAGTTTTGGGAATTAGAAGCCAATGTCTATGAAGATCAAAGTAACCTTCTGCAGCATCATGATCAGGAGCTAGTAAATCTGCATGCTTTGTGGCTGTAATGATGAGCGCAACCCCTGACATCTCTTCCCAGATTTATCACACTAACCACTCAGGTGACTTTTACGAATACAAACACTTTGGATATGAGCAGCTTAAGACAGGCTGACTTATGTAGGCAATAGCCTGGAAAGTTGCTTTATAAAGTTAGAAATGTCTGAGGATATTGCTTGGGAAACTTGATGATGACATGGTCTGAGGAATAACTGTAAGACAGAAAATTTTAAAAAGGTGTTGATGTCTGCTTAGAGAGGGATTTAATCTCAGGATATGGGAATCAAAACCAGATAGTGATGAATTCTCTGCTGAACTGCACAGGAAGGCATAGAAAAACTAGGACTATCCAGAAAAATGCAGTCCCAGAAAAGAAAAACAGAAAAAAAGGAGAGGAATTGGTAAGCAAAAAATAAGTGAATGTCTGATTGTAAATCCTGTCTCTGAGAATAATAATCAAGACACCTTTAAAGGAACAATGAAACCATGAGTAAAAGAACTAGACACACAATATGGCAAATGTTATATAAATCAGTAGAAACAATTAAAAATGTGTCATTAAAAATGAAAATATTCCCCTTATGTTTTCTCTTGTGGTTTTCCTTTTTAAATGTCTTATTGAATCTGGAGGGATTGATCAGACTTTCTGGACACCGCCAGCACATACACAGCATACACTTGGACTTGCCACTCTTCCATTGGCTCTTTACAACTCCGTCTACTTCAGTGACCACAGGGATGCCACACTCCCTCTTCCCATGGGACAATGTATTCATACCTATACAGAGAATTCAAAACAAACAAAATGTCTTCAAAGTGTCTCAGCAATTATGCATTAGGTCCAATGTCTCAGTGCTCTCAGCTTCAGGCTCACGATTAATGGTTTATATTTGCTACCTTGTATAACTGCACTACAGTTTTCTACCTGGAAACTTGCCTCAGATCCTGTCCTCAGCAAGGATCATGCAACACCATCAGAAAATTCTATGCTACAGAGGGAACAAAGTCTAGCTGTGTGCCATGCAGTTTGGTTAGAGCACTGTCAATATCCCTTCTCCTCCAGCAAACCCTCTCAAATGCTCACAAAGTTTGTCTTCCAAGACAAATCTGAGTGCCTAAAAGAAGGAGCAAAGCATCTCCACTTGCTCCAATATCTAAATGCCATTGCAGATTAAGAAAATCCCTAGCAGTTCCCCAAGATTCTCAGTCCAGGAGCATTTGGGCAATCTATTACTTTCATAGGGTCCAAACTTGTTTGAATTCTGCAGACCAATGCATTGTTCCATTAGAAGCCAACTCACCAGCAGGTAGCAGCTGCTCCAACTGCTGTCTCCAATGGCACCTAAACAAAAGCAGAGGCAGGTGATCTTATAATGGTCCCACCAAGGTGACTTTGACTTCTGTTAGGAGCAGGCACTTACCTGCTGTGAGACCTTTGCCCTCTTGATGTGCTCACCCAACAAAGCACTCCTCTTGAAAAGCCCAGGAAGGAGTTCCTTGTCCAAAGTCCCTCTTCTTGCCTGAAGTGTTCATGCCTAGGGGATGGGGAGTAGGCTCAATTTCCAAGATACTCTGTTTCTTTGTGAGGTGACACACAGTGATCACTCCTGCCTACCTTTCCCAGAAGAATGAGACTCCTAGTCTAGACATAATTTCTTTTTGTTTTCAATCTATGAAGGCAGGTATGGTTGTTATGTACATGACAGTTTGCATGGACACTTCATATGTGTAATACAGCAGAGGACAGAAGAGGGCACAGCAGCATATGCTGCTGGAGTTACAGGTAGGATGAAAAAGGGGGTGAGGGAGAAAGAATAGAGAAACACAGAGAGAGACAGAGATACAGAGATATAGTGATACAGAGAGTGAGAAAGATAGAGAGAGACAGAGAAAGAAAAACAGACAAAGAGACAGAGAGATATAGCCAAATGTATTTGCTTGCACTTGAAGCCACTACCTTTGTGATAGCAGCAATTCCATTGAATAGAAAGTCATTTTTTAAGATGTTGGGTCAATTTTTGAATTGGCCAAGAAAGACATGATTCTACGTAGTATGGAGCTGACCTTGTGGATATCATAGGATCCCTGAAAATGGTTTCATATCTAGGGAACATGAAGTTTAATCATTCCTGATGCATCTCATATATCCTATGCCCAGACTCAAAGAGAGACATATGGAAGGTTTCCTGTTGTGGATCTGATATCAGGTATCCATTTCTGACAGAATCCCCTGAAGGATAAAGCCAATACAGCTGAAACAACCTTAGCGCTGGTCAGAGTGTGGTACCTGCCATCTTAATGCTTCTCAGTAATGCTTTATGTAGTGTGTTAGCTTAGTCCTGGTCAGAATTCACCACATGTCACAAACAACGATGTTTTACATATTTTACATATTTTCTTTTCTTTATCTATTTTTTTAATTAGGTATTTTCCTCATTTACATTTTCAATACTATCCCAAAGGTCCCCCATACCATCCCTCCAATCCCCTACCCACCCACTCCCCCTTTTTGGCCCTGGCATTCCCCTGTACTGGGGCATATAAAGTTTGCAAGTCCAATGGGCCTCTCTTTGCAGTGATGGCCGACTAGGCCATCTTTTGATACATATGCAGCTAAAGACAAGAGCTCCCGGGTACTGGTTAGTTCATATTGTTGTTCCACCTATAGGGTTGCAGTTCCCTATAGCTCTTTGGGTAATTTCTCTAGCTCCTCCATTAGGGGCCGTGTGACCCATCCAATAGCTGACTGTGATCATCCACTTCTGTGTTTGCTAGGCCCCGGCATAGTCTCACAAGAGAGAGCTATAACTGGGTCCTTTCAGCAAAATCTTGCTAGTGTATGCAATGGTATCAACATTTGGAAGCTGATTATGGGATGGATCCCTGCATATGGAGTCACTAGATGGTCATCCTTTCGTCACAGCTCCAAATTTTGTCTCTGTGACTCCTTCTATGGGTGTTTTGTTCCCATTTATAAGAAAGGGTAAAGTGTCCACAGTTTGGTCTTTGTTCTTCTTTAATTTCATGCCTTTGGCAAGTTGTATCTTATATCTTGTGTATCCTAAGTTTCTGGGCTATTATCCACTTATCAGTGAGTACATATTGTGTGAGTTCCTTTGTGATTGGGTTACTTCACTCAGGATGATGCCCTCCAGGTCCATCCATTTGGCTAGGAATTTCATAAATTCATTCTTTTTAATAGCTGAGTAGTATTCCATTGTGTAAATGTAACACAATTTCTGTATCCATTCCTCTGTTGAGGGGCATCTGGGTTCTTTCCAGCTTCTGGCTATTATAAACAAGGCTGTTATGAACATAGTGAAGCATGTGTTCTTCTTACCAGTTGGGAAATCTTCTGGATATATGCCCAGGAGAGATATTGCGGGATCCTCCGGTAGTACTATGTCCAATTTTCTGAGGAACCACCAGACTGATTTCCAGAGTGGTTGTACAAGCTTGCAATCCCACCAACAATGGAGGAATGTTCCCCTTTCTCCACATCCTCGCCAACATCTGCTGTCACCTGAGCTTTTGATCTTAGCCATTCTGACTGCAGTGAAGTGGAATCTCAGAGTTGTTTTGATTTGCATTTCCCTGATGATTAAGGATGTTGAACATTTTTTCACGTGTTTCTCTACCATTCGGTATTCCTCAGATGAGAATTCTTTGTTCAGCTCTGAGCCCCATTTTTTAATGGGCTTATTTGATTTTCTGGAGTCTACTTTCTTGAGTTCTTTATATTGAAGAATAAAAAATTACTGAACTCTTCCTCACCCCAGAGCCCGACCCCTCCCATCTAGAGAGTGTTCCCAGAACACTCCTGAACTCTTCACCCCAGAATGCATTCCTGAACTCCTCACCCTAGAGTTCGAACCCTCCCAACTAAAGACTGTTCCAAGAACATTTTTGAGATAAGGGCCTCCTGGAACAACCTCAGAATGAACCGGGTACATTGCCAAATAATAGGACATGACCCCTTAGTTACGTAGAATCCCTTGGCAGAACCCCTTGTCCCTTGGCAGAACCCCTTAGTTATGTAAACTTGTACTTTCCCTACCCCGCTCTCCCCCCTTGAGTTTTCCTATATAAGCCTGTGAAAAATTTGGCTGGTCGTCGATTCTCCTCTACACCACTAGGTGTATGAGTTTCGACCCCAGAGCTCTGGTCTATGTGCTTTCATGCTGCTGCTTTATTAAATCTTGCCTTCAATATTTTGAGTTCGGTCTCAGTGTCTTCTTGGGTCCGCGGCTGTCCCGAGGCTTGAGTGAGGGTCTCCCTTCAGGGGTCTTTCAACATATATTGGATATTAGTCCCCTATCCGATTTGGGATAGGTAAAGATCCTTTCCCAATCTGTTGGTTGCCTTTTTGTCTTATTAACGGTGTCTTTTGCTTTGCAGAAGCTTTGGAATTTTATGAGGTCCCATTTATCAATTCTTGATCTTACAGCACAAGCCATTGCTGTTCTATTCAGGAATTTTTCCCCTGTACCTATATCTTCGAGGCTTTTCCCTACTTTCTCCTCTATAAGTTTCAGTGTCTCTGGTTTTATGTGGAGTTCCTTAATCCACTTAGATTTGACCGTAGTACAAGGAGATAGAAATGGATCTATTCGCATTCTTCTACATGATAACCGCCAGTTGTGCCAGCACCATTTGTCGAAAATGCTGTCTTTTTTCCACTGGATGGTTTTAGCTCCCTTGTCAAAGATCAAGTGACCATAGGTGTGTGGGTTCATCTCTGGGTCTTCAATTCTGTTCCATTGGTCTACTTGTCTGTCTCTATACCAGTACCATGCAGTTTTGATCACAATTGCTCTGTAGTACAGTTTTAGGTCCGGCATGGTGATTCCACCAGAGGTTCTTTTATCCTTGAGAAGAGTTTTTGCTATCCTCGGTTTTTTGTTATTCCAGATGAATCTACCGATTGCCCTTTCTAATTTGTTGAAGAATTAAGTTGGAATTTTGATCTGGATTGCATTGAATCTGTAGATTGCTTTTGGCAAGATAGCCATTTTTACAATGTTGATCCTGCCAATCCATGAGCTTGGGAGATCTTTCCATCTTCTGAGATCTTCTTTAATTTCTTTCTTCAGAGACTTGAAGTTCTTATCATACAGATCTTTCACTTCCTTAGTTAGAGTCATGCCGAGATATTTTATATTATTTGTGACTATTGAGAAGGGTGTTGTTTCCCTAATTTCTTTCTCAGCCTGTTTATCCTTTGTATACAGAAAGGCCATTGACTTGTGTGAGTTAATTTTATATCTAGCTACTTCATTGAAGCTGTTTATCAGGCTTAGGAGTTCTCTGGTGGAATTTTTAGGGTCACTTATATATACTATCATATCATCTGCAAAAAGTGATATTTTGGCTTCCTCTTTTCCAATTTGTATCCCCTTGATCTCCTTTTGTTGTCGAATTGCTCTGGCTAATACTTCAAGTACAATGTTGAATAGGTAGGGCAAGAGTGGACAGCCTTGTCTAGTCCTTGATTTTAGTGGGATTGCTTCCAGCTTCTCACCATTTACTTTGATGTTGGCTACTGGTATGCCTTAGATTGCTTTTATCATGTTTAGGTATGGGCCTTAAATTCCTGATCTTTCCAAAATTTTATCATGAATGGCTGTTGGATCTTGTCAAATGCTTTTTTTGCATCTAACGAGATGATCATGTGGTTTTTGTCTTTGAGTTTTTTTTATATACTGGATTACATTGATGGATTTTCATATATTAAACCATCCCTGCATCCCTGGAATAAAACCTACTTGGTCAGATTGGATGATTGCTTTAATGTGTTCTTGGATTCGGTTAGCGAGAGTTTTATTGAGGATTTTTGCATCGATATTCATAAGGGAAATTGGTCTGCAGTTCTTTATCTTTGTTGGGTCTTTCTGTGGTTTAGGTATCAGAGTAATATTGGCTTCATGAAATGAGTTGGTTAGAGTACCTTCCATTTCTAGTTTGTGAAAAAGTTAGTGCAGAACTGGAATTAGATCTTCTTTGAAGGTCTGATAGAACTCTGCACTAAACTCGTCTAGTCCTGGGCTTTTTTTGGCTGGGAGACTATTAATAACTGATTCTATTTCTTTAGGGGATATGAGACTTTTTAAAAGGTCAACTTGATCCTTATTCAACTTTGGGACCTGGTATCTGTCTAGAAATTTGTCCATTTCATCCAGGTTTTCCAGTTTTGTTGAGTATAGCCTTTTGTCGAAGGATATGATGGTGTTTTGGATTTCTTCAGGATCTGTTGTTATGTCTCCCTTTTCAGTTCTGATTTTGTTAATTAGGATTTTGTCTCTGTGCCCTCTAGTGAGTCTAGCTAAGGGTTGATCTATCTTGTTGACTTTCTCAAAGAACCAACTCCTCCTTTGGTTAATTCTTTGAATAGTTCTTCTTGTTTCCACTTGTTTGATTTCACCCCTGAGTTTGATTATTTCCTGCCATCTACTCCTCTTGGGTGAATTTGCTTCCTTTTTTTCTAGACCTTTTAAATGTGTTGTTAAGCTGCTAGTATGTGCTCTCTCCCGTTTCTTCTTGGATGCACTCAGAGCTATGAGTTTCCCTCTTAGAAATGCTTTCATTGTGTCCCAAAGGTTTGGGTACATTGTGGCTTCATTTTCATTAAACTCCAAAAAGTCTTTAATTTCTTTCTTTATTCCTTCCTTGACCAAGGTATCATTGAGAAGAGTGTTGTTCAGTTTCCACGTGAATGTTGGCTTTCTGTTATTTATTTTGTTATTGAAGATCAGCCTTAGTGCATGGTGATCTGATAGGATACATGGGACAATTTCAATATTTTTGAATCTGTTGAGGCCTGTTTTGTGACCTATTATGTGGTCAATTTTGGAGAAGGTACCATGAGGTGCTGAGAAGAAGGTATATCCTTTTGTTTTAGGATAAAATGTTCTGTAGATATCTGTCAGATCCATTTGTTTCATCACTTCTGTTAGTTTCAGTGTGTCCCTGTTTAGTTTCTGTTTCCACTATCTGTCCCTTGATGAAAGTGGTGTGTTGAAGTCTCCCACTATTATTGTGTGAGGTGCAATGTGTGCTTTGAGCTTTACTAAAGTTTCTTTAATGCATGTGGCTGCCCTTGTATTTGGAGCATAGATATTCAGAATTGAGAGTTCCTCTTGGAGTACTTTACCTTTGATGAGAATGAAGTGTCCCTCCTTGTCTTTTTTGATGACTTTGGGTTGGAAGTCAATCTTATCAGATATTAGGATCGCTACTCCAGCTTGTTTCTTCATACCATTTGCTTGGAAAATTGTTTTCCAGCCTTTCATTCGGAGGTAGTGTCTATCTTTTTCTCTGATATGTGTTTCCTGTAAGCAGCAAAATGTTGGGTCTTGTTTGTGTAGCCAGTTTGTTAGTCTATATCTTTTTATTGGGGAGTTGAGACCATTGATATTAAGAGATATTAAGGAAAAGTAATTGTTGCTTCCTGTTATTTTTGTTGTTAAAGTTGGCATTCTGTTCTTGTGGCTGTCTTCTTTTAGGTTTGTTGAGGGATTACCTTCTTGTTTTTTCTAGGGCGTGGTTCCCGTTCTAGTATTTTTTTTCTGTTATTATCCTTTGAAGGACTGGATTCGTGGAGAGATAATGTGTGAATTTGGTTTTGTCGTGGAATACTTTGGTTTCTCCTCTATAGTAATTGAGAGTTTGGCTGGGTATAGTAGCCTGGGCTGGAATTTGTGTTCTCTTAGTGTCTGTATAACATCTGTCCAGGCTCTTCTGGCTTTCATAGTCTCTGTTGAAAAATCTGGTGTAATTCTGATAGGCTTGCCTTTATATGTTACTTGACCATTTTCCCTTACTGCTTTTAGTATTCTATCTTTATTTAGTGCATTTGATGTTCTGATGATTATGTGTCGGGAGGAATTTCTTTTCTGGTCCAGTCTATTTGGAGTTCTGTAGGCTTCTTGTATTTTCATGGTCATCTCTTTCTTTAGATTTGGGAAGTTTTCTTCAATAATTTTGTTGAAGATGTTTGCTGGTCCTTTGAGTTGAAAATCTTCATTCTCATCCACTCCTATTATCCGTAGGTTTGGTCTTCTCATTGTGTCCTGGATTTCCTGGATATTTTGAGTTAGGATCTTTTTGCATTTTCCATTTTCTTTGATTGTTGTGCCGATGTTCTCTATGGAATCTTCTGCACCTGAGATTCTCTCTTCCATCTCTTGTATTCTGTTGCTGATGCTCAAATCTATGGTTCCAGATTTCTTTCCTAGGGTTTCTATTTCCAGTGATGCCTCACTTTGAGTTTTCTTTATTGTGTCTACTTCCCTTTTTAGGTCTAGTATGGTTTTGTTCATTTCCATCACCTGTTTGTATGTTTTTTCCTCCTTTTCTGTAAGGACTTCTACCTGTTTGATTGTGTTTTCCTGTTTTTCTTTAAGGACTTGTAACTCTTCAGCAGTGTTCTCCTGTATTTCTTTAAGTGATTTATTAAAGTCCTTCTTGATGTCCTCTACCATCATCATGAGATATGCTTTTAAATCTAGGTCTAGGTTTTCGGGTGTGTTGGGGTGCCCTGGACTGGGCGAAGTGGGAGTGCTGGGTTCTGATGATGGTGAGTGGTCTTGGTTCCTGTTTGTAAGATTCCTAGGTTTACCTTTCGCCATCTGGTAATCTCTGGAGTTAGTAGTTATAGTTGACTCTGTTTAGAGATTGTTCTTCTGGTGATTCTGTTACCGTCTATCAGCAGACCTGGGAGACAGATTCTCTCCTCTGAGTTTCAGTGCTCAGAGCACTCTGTGCTGGCAAGCTCTCTTACAGGGAAGGGGCGCAGATATCTTGTGTTTGGACCTCCTCCTGGCTGAAGAAGAAGGCCCAAAACAGGACCTTTCTCAGAAGCTGTGTTGCTTTGGCAGTTCCCAGAAGCTGTCAGCTTCTGTGGTGCAGACTCTCACCTGTGCAGCCTAATTCCTAAGTTCCGCGGAGTCCCGGAATCAAGATGGCAACTGCTGCTGCTGAGGCTGAGGCTGCCTCCTGAGCCAGGCGGACATCTGTCCTCTGGTCCGGAAGGTGGCCGGCTGTCTGCAGCCCGCAAAGGGTGCTGCCTCAGTGGCTCTGTGCTTCTGCCTGTCCCAGAAGCTGTCCGGTTCTCTGGTGCACCCTCTCACCTGTTCAGACTAATTTCCTAAGTTCCGCGGAGTCCCGGAACCAAGATGGCGACCACTGCTGCTGAGGCTGAGGCTGCCTCCCGAGCCAGGCGGACACCTGTGTTAGTAGGATTCTTATGTTTACCTTTCGCCATCTGGCAATCTCTGGAGTTAGTTGTTATAGTTGTCTTTGTTTAGAGATTGTTCCTCTGTTGATTTTGTTACCCTCTATCAGCAGACGTGGGAGACTAGCTCTCTCCTCTGAGTTTCAGTGGTCAGAGCAGTCTCTGCAGGCAAGCTCTCCTCTTTCAGGGAAGGTGCACAGTTATCTGGTGTTTGGCCCTCCTCCTGGCTGAAGATGAAGGCTCAAAACAGGATCTTTCCCAAAAGCTATGTTGCTTTGTCCAGGAAGGTGGCCTGTTGTCTGGAGCTGAAGATGGCGCCGCCTCAGAAGCTCTGTGGCTCTCGCCTGTCCCAGAAACGGCTGGCCCCTGTATTCCACACCATCACCCGTGCAGCCTGCCCTCCGCGGAGTCCCGGAGCCAAGGAGGCTCCCGCCGGGGCCCGAGGCACAAACCTCTTGGGCCGGGCGGACCCCTGTGCTCTCACCAGGAAGGTGGCCGGTTGTCTGGAGCCTAAGATGGCGCTGCCTCCTCTTTATCTATTTTTATTTGTTGTGGTGGTGGTAGTTTTTTAGGAGAGCTTTGTAAGCATTAATTTATTCTTAGATGAATTTGGACCTTTTGAAAAAGGTTCTGTTCCTACACCATTTTTTGCTTATGAGCAAAGATGGAGGTGTATACCTGGCTCCAAGTATAAGATCATTGGCTCCTATGCTGAGGATCCGGGGTTCAATTACCAGGGCCCATCCTGTGTGTCACAGCCACAGGTAAGTCTTGTTTCAGGCAATCTGATACTATCTAACGTCTGACCTCCATACGGTCCAGTTTAGTGCACAGGAAACAGACACACCCCTTCAGGTAAAACATTCATAAAATAGAAATTATGAAAAGTATACAGTTTACCAATTGACATGTAGAACTTGATTTCCAAATGATCACACATATTATCAGCAGATGACTTCAAAATGTGGATGTAGGTCAAACATTTTGATATATTTGATACTTATGCAAGAAGTGTGCAATACAGAGTTACTAAGTCTTTGGTGGAATGCTATATTTACATGCTCACAACAAACATTTGTGAAAAACTCCTGCTCTAGTAAATTTGCACAAGATTTACTTTCAAAGTTTGTACTTTTTATCTGTTGGTTGGTGGTTGGTTAGGCAAGTTGGTTGTGGTTTGTTAGTAACCATAGTCAAAGTAGAAGTACAAGGAAAGAAATTAGATTCAGAGATTTTCTAATTTCCCTCTTTAACCTACCCTTATTTCTGTACTATCTAGTGGTCTAGGGTATAAAAAGAAGAACCTAGAAAATATCAAAGACAAGGTATAAAAATGAATCATTCCCTACCCTCCAACAGAAACCATCAACTGTGAAGAAATACACTTCAGCTTCTTTATCATAAATTTAAAGGACTTTCTTCAATAGCTTCCTGACTGGTTTGTTCCTTTTTTTTGTTTTTTTTTTTGTTTTGTTTTCTTTTTTTTCCGTGTGTGTGTGTGTGTGTGTGTGTGTGTGTGTGTGTGTGTGTGTGTGTGTGTGTGTGAATGCATGTGTGTGACTTCCTATGCATAATACTTTCCTTTGTTGTTATCCATTCATGTTTCTCTGTGGACTTAATCAAAACAAAGCACATACAGTGCATTGTTACTATCTCTTTTTTTTTGTTTTGTTTTGTTTTGCTTTTGCTTTTCTGGTGGTGGAGAGGTTATCTATGCTCTTGAAGTTGCAAATCAAACATGTGTGAATGCCCGACTCACCAGCAAGAAAGACGCCACAACAGGATCCTTCTGCACACATTTATTGGGAGAGCTTTACTGAGAAGGCAAAAGGTGTGTCTATACCTGATGGGTTATGCTTTCAGTACCTTATTTACATGCCTTGGGCCAGGCAGTGACTCGGCAAAAAACTCAATTGCACATGCGCACATTGGTTGTTTACCCATAATCATGGGCATCGGCTTATTGAAACTAGCACCATCTTGTAATAGCATCTGTGGCTTCCCAGATCTCCCTCTTTTTGTTTTAATAAAATGATGCTGGACTAGGCCTGTGCAATTATGTCCATCTGCTGCGGCTCCTGTTCTAGGTCGTTCCTCTAGTGTCACAGCCTTACCCGTCATAGGGTAACCCTATCACCACCAGGCTCCGTGTCTTAGGTTGGTCTGTGCGTGAGGAAAGTTGCCCTTCTTTGGATACCACGGAG
Organism: Mus musculus; assembly: GCF_000001635.26. NCBI lineage: Eukaryota > Metazoa > Chordata > Mammalia > Rodentia > Muridae > Mus > Mus musculus. The sequence continues at coordinate 2,410,524 of NC_000087.7, forward strand.
CTGTGTGACAGTAACTGCTAAATGACCTAGGGCAAACTCTACAAAAGTCCAGCCAAGTTTTAAGGGAATGAGAGAGAAAATCATGATCACCCTACAGTGTGCAATGAGGAAACCTCAGCGATATGGAAGGGCTGATCAATGATCATTGAGTCTCTCTCATCCCAGTGCAATGGATCCATAAATCTGTGGGGTGCAAGAGCAGAGAACCCAGACGCCGACTAATTCTTGAGCATAGATAACCAAACTTCTGGGGAGGTGCCGTTTTCAATGGCTAAAAGTGCTTGAGTTATAATCACCTTGTCACATTTCTGTTGGGTTCTGAATTTGCAAACCAACCAAAGCATGAATACCAGTCCACAGCATATTGGCAGCACCAAACAAAAACACTCCCACCCATTCCTTAAAGTAAGAAAATGCAGAAGTAAGCCAAGAGGTAAAGTCTCCAAGGGTCACTGGTTCCACTCTGGTTCCATTAAGATTCAGGATCTGTATCTGCAGCTTCTTCTGCAACCTTTCCAGCTCCTGTGACCAGTTCCCCTTCAGATAATTCGATAAATCTGTACTTTTAATAAAAGAATTATAAATATACCTAATGGGAGTAATGCACACATGCGGGGTTAATGCCACACAACTCATTTGTATGACATCCATCATCTGTTCCATGATATGTTGTAAAACATCTACTCTTTGATTCGCTAACATTAACCCTGAGGTGATATGTGAATCCACCCTCTGCAGGGTAAGCAATGCCTCAGACATTTTTTCTGCTACCTGATTTATGGTGTCAGCAGTACTAACTTGATTAGCCATAGCAATTCCTGTGATAACCGCTGAAGCTGCGGACACCACAATGACAGTAACAATGGCAGCTGTGATTCCAAAATCTCTCTTTTGCCAAACAAGACTCATGGTTGGGAAATTCTCTGGATCTGCCTCAACAGGCACAGGGACAAAGGTTGGTAGATGTAACACTAAGGCTAAGAAATTGGTTCCATTCCAGCATTGCATCAAAAAACAAGTGACATTTGTACAATCTAACCATTCTGTATTATTTTTAAATTCTGCCAGTATAAAGAAAAATGGAGGATTGACACAAACTTCTACTGGAGAAGTAGTCATATTTCTGATAACTCTATTAGATTTCACATTATCTAAATGAGCAGAGGTATTGGAAAGTGTGGCAGAAATATTCAATATCTCATGAAAGGTTCCAATCAGCAATGCAAAAACTAACAAACTGGTACTAGCACCTGCCTCATTATTTAACATCCATTGGTAATGTGGCCAAATATTTTCTTTTCCTGTAGCATCTCCTTTATCATTCATTACTGTGAAATCCAATGGAAGTGACAAAAGAGAACCCTTTGCTATTTCTTTCAGAGGAAATTTTTTTGATTGGCAAGGTGAAAAAACTATAGGAAATGCAAGGTCTGGATGACACCAAGGCATGCTGTGTATAGCAGTAGCATTGCCAACAGGCCATCCTTATCTTTTGGGAATAGTTACATTCCCCTTTATCATAATGGTGATGATTTTATAGGTGAAGTTTACATTATTTCCAACATCACTTAAGCCTGATTGTGCTCCTTGAACAACTTGCGTTAACGCGTTAAATAACACTCCAGAGTTCACTTTATTTTGGCTAAAGGGATCTGCCCAATTTAGAGATAATCTTTTTCTTTAAAAACATGCAGGGTGTAAAAGGTTTATCCACATTATACACAAAGCATAGTGTATAATTAAAACTCGTACTATTATAAACCCATGGCTCTTGAAGAGTTTGCCGTGCACTAGGCACATCCAAAAACACATTCAGTTGCAAAAAACAAAGGCAAGGTAGAAGAATTGGAATGTACCGGTAAGGGTACTGGCCATGATCTCACTATGGCCCACAAAGGTATACTTATCCCTGTCTCAATCATCAGGAGTAAGAATAACAGCATCATCTTGGGATTCATCTTGATCTTTCACAGTTCTTGTAAGTCCTGTTGGAACCCAAATTGGATTATCTTCACCCTGTGGAAAAACACAAACAGCTCCCCTGGATCTGATTAATATGGGATCCGGGTCATACCATTTATTATGAAGGACATTTTTCCACTTGACCATTTCATTGACCGGTTGAGGCCATTGTCCATGCCTTTCGGCAAGTGATCTTCCAGCATCATCCAATTTTTTAAAAAAATTAAGAGTAAATATTGTAAGGGATAGAGCCGTCTTTGCCATCATAGCCTCTATTCCCCCTTTTTGTCTTTGTAAATATTGTTTCAAAGTACGATGATGCCTTGGTCCTGTGGATTATAGGGCAACCCAGTAACATGTTTCACTTGCATTTGTTTGCAAAATTGACTAAATTTAGAAGTATATGCAGGACCATTATCTGTCTTTAGCAGCAGGGGCTTGCCCCATGCAGCCCAAGCTTCTAAGCAGTGGGATATGACATGAACTGCCTTTTCCCCTCTAAAAGGAGAGGCATGTAGGACACCAGAACTGGTATCGATAGACACATGTACATATTGTAATTTACCAAAAGCTGGAATATGTGTGACATCCATCTGCCAAACATCTAGGGGTCGCAATCTGCAAGGATTAACGCCCACGGAAGATGCATTAATAAATTCTACACATTTACCACACTGTAGGACAATATCTCGAGCTTCTGTTCATGTGAGCTTAAACTTTTGTCGCAATGTAGAAGCAGAGACATGCTAAAGTTGATGAAAATTCTTAGCACCTTCTATAGAACTTTGTGATAGCAAAACCATGTTTCTGGTGGCTGAATCAGCAATTGCATTTCCCGTAACCATAGGTCCAGGTAATGATGTATGTGCTCTAATATGTTGAATATAAAAGGGGTGTTCACACATCAAAATACAATCTTGTATTTTCATCAAAATTTCAGACACTGGACTAGACTGCTTAAAATTTCCGGCAGTCTCTAATGTTAATACAGAATTAACCACATAAACAGAATCAGATATAATGTTTATGGGCATAAGGAATCTTTTAAAAACTTCCAAAACTACCAAACATTACACCAACTGAGGTGCTCTTGGTGTAAATTGCAACGTACAGCCTTTTCATTAATCATATAACTTTTAATTCTTGTTTTGGATCCATCTGTATAAATATCAATGGCTCCCTTTATAGGGGTATTAGCTGTCACCTTTGGAAATATTACTGGATGCAATAACATAAAATGTAATAAAGGATGTTTAGGATAATGATTATCAATTAATTCAGAATAAGTGCATCTAAGTTCCTTTTTTTTTCTTGTGTGTGTGTGTATGCGCATGTGTGTGTGTATGTTTGTGCGTAAATGCATGTGTGTAACTTCCTATGCATAATACTTTTCTGTGTTGTTATCCATTCATGTTTCTCTGTGGACTTAATCACAACAAAGCACATACAGTGCATTGTTAGTATCTCTTGTTTTTGTTTTGTTTTTGCTTTTCTGGTGGTGGGGAGGTCATCTATGCTCTTGAAGTTTCAAATCAAACACTACCATTGAGTCACAACTCTAGCTTAGACAGGGTTTTGAATTATTTAACACTAGTTATTTCTCTCCATATAACTATGAAGTTATAATCTTTTTTTCTTTTTTCCATATTTTTATTGGGTATTTATTTTAATTACATTTCCAATGCTATCCCAAAAGTCCCCCACACACTCTCCCACCCACTCCCCTACCCACCCACTCCCACTTCTTGGCCCTGGCGTTCCCCTGTACTGAGGCATATAAAGTTTGCACGACCAATGGGCCTCTCTTTCCACTGATGGCCGACTAGGCCATCTTCTGATTCATATGCAAATAGAGACATGAGCTGGAGGGGGTGGGTATTGCATACACTAGCAAGATTTTGCTGATAGGACCCAGATATGGCTGTCTCTTGTGAGACTATGCCGGGGCCTGGCAAACACAGAAGTGGATGCTCACAGTCAGCTATTGGATGGATCACAGGGACCCCAATGAAGGAGCTAGGGAAAGTACTCAAGGAGCTGAAGGGATGTGCAATCCTATAGGTAGAACAGCAATATGAAGTTATAATCCTGTTTTTATTGTACTCATGATCTTTTACTGAAATTTTAGTTCCACTTATTCCAAATTTATGCAGGCACTAAGCAATGCCAACTCATTGCTGATGTTTTTTTGTTCATACTTCAATTTGATCAATAAATTAATTCTTGTTTCTAATGTGTGTCAGATTGTGCTTTCTTGAAGACTTGTTTCTTATGGGCCGGAACAAAAATTTGTAATGGACACTTGAGGAGGTTTGTACTGGGGATTCTGAGGGTATTTCCATGTATTAAATAAATATCAGGAGCCTGGTGGTCTATCAGGGTAATGGTGCTCCTTAGGCTACATGTTAATCTTTTTGTTCTCATACACATTTGGGAAAAATAATTTTCAGCACCACAGAGCAAATGTTACAGGTGCTTAGATTTTTAAACTATCAGTAAACCCCAAAGTCTGAATTTTGAACCTCAGAGCAGCCTGTTCTCTCAAAGCTAGTCAGAGAATGCTTAGCCCTGTGAGCCGAATCCATGTTTTTTATTCTGAGAGTGGAGGAAAACTGCTCTTTCCTGTAAGGGTTTTGCAATTAGAGATTCTGGTGTCAGCAGGGCTTACTTATCACCCTATTGAGTTTGCTCATCTTTAATAGCAAGGGAAAGGGGGGAAATCAGAACCCTGATTGCTAAAAAGAAGTCTAGAACACCACTGCATTCTGCCCCCTTTGTGAGTGCCAATCCTGTAAAATTTGAAGAGAAATAGTGCTCCTCCAGGAATCTCCAGGCAATTGGAGTGCATTCCTCTGGATGCTGTCAGACCCAGGCTCCAGGTCTGGACTGACTATTCTTAAGGACAGTCCTTACCCTCCAGGCTCCAGTCCTGCTTCTCTTTCCATTCTCCACAAATCAGTATACTCTCTTTAGCCTTTGTGCCGAATGATGTCAGCCCCAGTACTCATATGCTGTTTAACTAGTCTGGTGGGGCCTTAGAAGAATTTCTTTCTCTCAACTAGCTGTTTACCAGGTCAAATGTCAGTGAGAATGGCTGAGACATCTAGTATGAGTGAGTTTCCCATGATTAATGGCAGAGAATATGAAGATAAGGCAGAGCTATCAATATATTTAAAAGGTCCACCTTTAATTGACATCTCTAAGGTTGTACACAAGAACAGGAAATTGTGAGCTGACTGCACTGAGTAACATATGAGGTTCTCTTAGGTATTCAGGAGATATCTATTGAGAGCAGCACTGTACTTCAAAGAATTTAGTCCTTCATGTATTCCCCACTATGTCCCCATCTTAACAAGTAAGGTGTGAAGGCAGGAGGTAATGTAAAAGTGCTCTCATCTGCAGCTAGATCTCCAGGGAAGCTTGCCCACTCTTTGACTTCAAGATATGCATGTCACAGTGTTACCTGGTTAGCAAAGAAGCCTTTGTAGTGCCCCAAAGCAGAAAGAAGGAAGGTCCTTAGGTTTGATGGTTTTAGACATGGCTGGGAATGCTTTTATATCCACATATATTAGCTTGTCAAAAACGTAGAGTCACCTAGGAAGAGGAAACATCAAATCAGATCTGCCTACATTACATGGGTCTATATACATGCTTATTGGGATATTAAAAAGTTATTCATTTACAATGTTTCATATATTAAGGTTTGAATATACTCTTTCCCTTCTTTATCTCCCTACCATTCAAGTCAGAGACACAGTGAATGTTATAGAAGTTATGGACAAAATGGATTTAACAGAAACCTACAGAACATCGCACCCTAAAACAAGAACACACAGGGTCTGCACTCACTGTTAAGTGTTTATTAGACATAGAACATGGAATACTGATTGTACAACTCATTGGTACTATCCATTACCTTCATCTCTGGTCAGGATTGTCTTTCTGACTCATCTTTGCATAGATTCCTGAACCTTGAAGGGAGAGCTTGATAAAGACATCCACTTTAATCTTTAATTCTCTGAGTCTCTCACTCTCTGTGCATTGTCCAGTTTTGGTTTTCTGTGTTTATTACCACCTTCTGTAGGAAAAGTCACCTCTGATAAAGGCTTATATGTGTTATATATGTGTTATGATTAACATATGGTTAGAGCAATTAGGAGTCATTAGAAGTCATTTTCATGCTATGTTTATTTAGCAAAATTAATAATAGCAGATTTTCACCTAGGGTTTTATGACCTGTGAAGTGTCAGATTCTTGTCCAAAAATCCCCTCTCCATTTAACCCTTCTATATTAGTTTCTCCTTCATTCCTTTATACCACTATATTATATTTCCCCTTCCTTGGAATAGCTCCTTCTCCTTCATGGTCCCTTACTAGATAGCTCATCTCTGTTATTCTAAATGAAGCACACACATATATAATGCTTACAAGCTAACTCAATACCTAGGTGAAAGCATGCAATTTGTGTCTTTCTGGGTCTGGATTGCCTGTTGGGAATTTTCCTGAATAACTGATGATGGAAGAGGCTTGAGTACACAGTGAGTGGTGATATCGCTGTAAAGATGGTAATAAAATATATAAGAAAGCCAACTGAGTGTGGGACTTGAATGATGACTCTGTGTTTAAGAGCAATGACTTCTCATTTAGAAGAACAGGGTTTGAATCCCAGAACTCAGATGGCAGGTCACAGGCATATGTAGTTCCAATATCAAGGGACCAAGCTCCTTATTCTGGCTTCTGTGTACCCTGGACAAACAAGGCCCACAGACATTCAGACAAAGAAAACACTCTTATAATGTATATAATATGTTATTAAAACAAAAGTTAAAAGAAATTTTTTAAATATTGTTTAAAAAAAAGCTGAGAAAACTGTGCTGAGAAAGCAAGCCAATAAACAGCCTTTCTCCATGTACCCTGCCTATGCTCCTACATGGGTTCCTGCCCTGAGTTCACTCAGTAATGCAGTGTGATGTGGAAGTATAACACAAACTAAGCCTTTTCCAAAGGGAAGGGAGGAGAGGGGCATGGGATGGGGACTGTTGAAGGAAAACTCTGAAGGGAGCTATCATTTAAAATGTAAATAAATTCCAAAATTTATGATAAAGAAATATAAATCCTGTCCAGAACTCCAATGTCACAACATGAAACTGCTCACCTACAATCTCCTAAGCTCACATGTGTTAGGCATGGGCATGATGTCTTCTTTCTGTGCCTGCAAGCCACCAAAATCCACATCAATCCTATGGTTTCAACTGTGACTCCCTGGCACAGATGATCTCAAAAGTGAAATGGACAGTTTTTGTGCAGCAGGCAGAACCATCAATCTTGGCCGAGGTACTTAAAGAGCCAACTGAGAGCTATAAACAGGAGGAGATATTTTTGAGAAAGATGTTGCCACGTGTGGCTTGAGACTGATGTACTGAAGGTTACTCTGAAATGCCCAGAACCTGGTATTCTTTTCCCCATCAGCCGCACAATCCCCAGTATGCTGTTAAATGATGAGGAAGCAAGAGAGGTAACTTTGCTAGCCACCACACTGGGAGGTGGGAGTGGGTGAGCAGGTGGAGAAATATCCTCATGAAAGAATGGGGAGAGGAGATGGGATAGGGGGTTTCTGGGAGGGTGGAAAATGTGAAAATAGACATTTGAAATATAAATAAATAAAATGTCCAAAAAAAATGACCAACCAAAGAGTACACAGGGAGTGGCCCTTGGCTGCAGCCACATATATAGCAGAGGATGGCCTAATTGGACACCAGTGAGAGGAGAGGCACCTGTACTAGGAAGGCTCAATGCCCCAGTGTAGGGGAATGCCAGAACAGGGAAGCAGGAGTGGGTGTGTTGTTGAGTATAGGGAGAAGGGATGGGATAGTGGGTTTTCGGGGGGTGGGCAAGGAAAGGGGATAACATTAAAAATGGAAATAAAGAAAATATCAAATAAAATAGAATAACTGGGGAACAATAAATTAATAGCAGAACATGTATCAAAAGATGGCCTAGTCGGCCATCACTGGAAAGAGAGGCCCATTGGACACACAAACTTTATATGCCCCAGAACAGGGGAATGCCAGGGCCAAAAAGGGGGAGTGGGCGGGTAGGGGAGTGGGGGTGGGTGGGTATGGGGGACTTTTGGTATAGCATTGGAAATGTAAATGAGCTAAATACCTAATAAAAAATGGAAAGAAAAAAATTAATAGCAGAAAAAAATCAAAGAGAGCAAAGCACACCGAGGAATGTAGAAGAGCACTGGTCCCAAAAACAGCCTTGTCCTAATGATACTTTAACACACTGTTTCACAAAATTGATTCTGATCTTGTCCTCAGATAGGGCCTTTGACTATACTATCTAGGTTATCCCCATAGGATCACAAGAAACAAAAGGAAGCAAGAAGAGCAGAGTCAGAAACAGATCTTAGACTGATGCCTAAGCCAGGTTGGGAGGCACAAAATACTTTCAGTTTTCAAGGTTCCAGAGTGGTTCTCCACCTTGCTAAAGCTGCATTTCCTACATATATGTATTTCCTTATGGTGTGGGGAGCACCAACCATAAAATTACTTTTTATGCTACTTCATAACTGTAATTTCCTACAGTTATGAATCCTGACATAAATATCTGACATACAGATTGACTTAGACAACTGCCGTGAAAGTGTCACAAGGACTTACAACCTACAGCTTGCCAACCACAGTGACAGGCACTAGTAAAACTAGCCAGGCCCTTGATTTTTATACTTTCTGTCTTCTGGAACTGTATTAGAATAGATGTGCTCTATTTTAGTTGTCTAAGCATGTGATCATATGTAACACTACCTGGAAACACACATACCCAAGTGGATGAAGGAGTCTATTTTTCCTGCCCTGGAATTTTGGCAGGTTTGAGTCAGATATAATCAAATAGAAGGGAAAGGATGCTGGATTAATTCCTACTCAAAGTCTTCAGAGACATCAGGGATTCTGCTGTGTTCTCATGGAGAATGGGGGAGGATTTGTACTCCGTTATAAAGGTCCTTACATTCCCTAATTTGAAGCCTCCCTGCCTATTTGAGTGTGCTTTGTACTTTTGTCTGATGTGTATTGTGTTCTGTTTTCCCAGGGTCCTTACCATACTTGCAAAATGAAAGTCTTCTCAGTTTGAAAAACGTTCATATTTGTCCTCTGTATACAATCTGATTCTTAAAAAAAAAATCAATGTATGAGTCTTTTGTACCAACATCTACCTTTTTGGGAAAATACTTTTTATTTAAAATACAAATTTTCATTCAGTTCAGAGATATGTGAGTAACATTTCCCAAACTGTTGTAAGGGGCCTTAGGGACTTAAGGAGATATGTCTACTTCCCCTACACAAGACAAACAAGGTGTCAGCTCACCTTGTGTGCTAAAGTCCATTATGGTTCAAAATGGCCACTTTTGAAGATTTTAGAAAACTAAAGAACTTCTTAATTATGCCTTTAACTCTGGAGAAAAAAAAGGGGGATGTGTGGCACTGGGGAAATATTTACAGGTGGAAAGAAGGCCTAAATTTATTAGATCTTCACCACCGGAATTTTCTAACAAATAGTAAAGAAAATTTTAGAGTATTAATCGCAAAGCACAAATTTGTTGAAATATTAAAAGTTTTTTTCCGAGACCCCTGCAGTTTGTCCCTTCATCTTTCCAGGAGGAAACCACCATCAAGCAGTCAGAGGCTTAGAAAGGCTGAGTCTGACCATTCATTGACCCCACTAGCTCAGTCCCCTTCAGTGGACATTCACAAGGTCACTTTGGCTGCAGAAGAAGCATGTGCAATGGGTCACTCCTGACGGTCACCCATTGTGACCGGGCTCACTTTTGCTTCAAAACGCAAGAGAAGCTGAGGAAGCCACATGGAGCTCAGTCCAAGCCGGAGGTGATGACAGCCATTCACCTACAAATAAGTGCAAAGCAGAGATCTGGATGGAGGGTGACTTCTTTCCATCCTCAGGTGGTAGATCCTTATAAGGAGAGGATCGTTGATATTTATTGCTGTACCCAAGCCCCTGAGCAGGCTCTGATTCGCACAGGAAAGCTGTTAAGTCTGTGTGACTATTGGGCCAGATCCTTTTTAGCTCCAGGACTCGAACCCCTTTACTGATGGTGAGGGGGAGAAATTTCTGGAGAAGTCTTCAAAACTTAATTACGTAATGACTTTGCCTCGGAGTTAGCTGAAGCCAGCCTGTATATGACCGGTCTGGGGAGCTATGATGTTCCAGAGGAGAAGGTTATGCAAGGAACCAGTTTCCAGGAGGAAACGAACTAGTTTTAGCGCCCCCCATGCCCCAAGGTGGCCTCAGTTCCTGAGGTGCCTGAGACAGGAGTGTCCCTGTCAGAGCTGAAGCTGGAAAGAAGGCCAGGAAGCTGGCGGCTCCAGCAGCAGCAGCATCTTTGCTGAACAAAGAGGCTACTGAATGGTGGACAGTGGGGAGGTGTGGTTGCTTCTGGGATTTTGGAAGGAAACAGAGTCGGGAGGTGATGTGTGGAGTGGAGTTGAGCCTGTGGGATCCTTCTTTAGTCAGAGAAGGGACCTTGTAAGCAGGCGGACAGTACTGTGGCGTTAAGGTAAATGCAGAATTTGACTTCAATGTAGCCTGTGACTTTACTAACTTCAGGATGCAAACTGCACAGTTTGGTAGGTTGAGGTCTCTCGGTAGTCTGGAGATGTCCGCTTCTAGGAGAGCCTGCCACGCTGACCTCTCCTTGGAACCCACCATAGCAAGGAAAGAACAAACTGTCTTAGGTGAAGTCGTACTCTGATCTCCATTGGCACAAGGCTTGCCCTTGACAGTGTGGACACATAAGATAACTAAAAATAAAAGAAATGAGTAGATCGGGAAAACGGAGGAGGCATGGCCTGGGTGCGAGGTAGCCAAGCTGACCAACCTCATAAAGATGGGCCAGTTACTTGGTGACTGTGATTTAGGTTGCCTCAGATCCTAGGTGCTAAGGATGTATCACTCTTAACAATCTGATATTTTATAGTTCTGTCCAGTTTTTTTTTCATATTTTTATTGATTATTTGGAAATTTCATGTCACGAACCCCAAGCAAAGTCTCTTCGTAGTACTCCTAGATCCGCCCCCACCCATCTGCCCCCCTCCCCCAAAGTCCAGTTTGCGTTTCTTATGTACTTTCTTACTGGAGCATGGGCAAATTCTCGGTGGCCAGTTTAATGAAACTTTTATTTCTTTATACCTGCATGAAAGTCCATAGTTTATACATGTGGTGTGTTTGTATAAATAGTGAAGAAAATTTACATAATAAATTCACTAGTGTGCCTATTTCATATGGTAGTTCTAACAGTTTTAATTTTAATATTATTACCTTTTGGTTACTTTTTTAAAAATTTAACCTCCAAATGAGCAATTTCTATAGCGAATGTTCTAGTTTGGTTTCCTTTGGTTGTCTTTTTCTCTTTCTTCCTTTCCTCCTTGAGGGAGTGTTTCTCCTAGTAGCATATAGGTTTGTTACATATAGCCTACTTGGACATTTTTATATGGTTTATTATATTATACTTATATGTTATAATTATATTATTAATATGTTATACTATAACCACACATTATAATTGTAGTATAAATTAATTAGTAAGTATATATTATTAATAAATTAATATAAATTAATTTATATAAATTAATTAATATATTAATATATTGGGATTTATATGATTTATTATAATCGTCTATAGGTTGGTTACATATAGCCTATATAGAGATTTTATATGGTTTATCATAATATATTTCTATATTATAATTATATTGTTAACTATATTCTTAACCATTATATATTATATTCTAATCATACATTATCATTATATTATCAATCATTATTATTAATTAAGCATTATTAATATAATATAGAAATACATATTGTAATTTATGTGATTTATTATTATTATTGGCTATAGGTTTGCTACATATAGCTTATATGTAGACATTTATGTGGAGATTTCTTTTTTCTATCCACATTTTTTTCCAGTATTCCTACCAAGAAGGGATGTTGAACTTTGTAAATGACATTTACTTCAGCTATTGAGATAATCACAGGATTTTCGTCCCTGTTATATTTGCTCTAAAAGTATGTTTTTTGGCATCCCTAGTTTAAAGTAAACTTGATCATGTGGTACGGTCTTTTTAATGTGTTCTAAAATTTGATTATTAAGTATTTTGTAGATTATTTTTGCATTTGTGTTTATCAGGAAAAATGGTCTAGTTTTTGTTGTGTCCTCTGATTTTAGTACCATAGTAATACCAGCTTTATAAAATGTATTTGGTATTGGTTCTTTTTTTCTAGTTTTTGGAAATAGTTTGAGAAGTATTGCTGTTAATTCTCTAATGATTTAAGATATTGATAGTGTATCCATCTGACCTTGGGCTTACACACACACATACAAACCTCACATGCACACATACACACACATACACACACACCTCACACATATGCACACACACACACATACACACACACATGTTACAACATACATTTAATATATATTATTATATATTATTTAATATATTTAATATATAAAATGTATATAATATATAACAAATATGTATTTATTTATTTATTTGTTTGCATATATACACACATATATATGCATATATATATATATATATATATATATATATATGAACACTTTTTCAGTTTCACAAAAGCACTCATAGCTGCCAATGATCATCTTGTTATTATGTCTTAGGTTCCAAAACATAAGTGCTTGCATTTTCATTTGGTTCTTATGGTTTTTAAATATTTGTGCAAATTTCTTTAAAACTATGCAGGTTATTCAAGTACATTGTTCAATGCCAGTATAATCGTATAGTATTTTGGGTTGAGTTGATGAGCACTGAAGAATTCTACCTGGGAAGAGTTATCAGAAAGTTTTAACTTTGATTTTTATTTTACAACTAGCTTATGTCTTTTTCATTTTCCTTTGAGACTGAATGAAGAAAAAAAAAAAAAAAAACAAAACCAAAAACAAAAATAATTGGGAGGAGGCCGTGACTGCTCCTAATTGGTTGAGAGACCTAACAGAGACAGAAAGGGTGTCACTATTGAGCCCTGGCAGGCCTAGGTCTCACTAAAGAGATCAGGCTAGTCTCTAAGTCATCCAGACTTGCCTGTCTCTGCCCCCTGAGTGCTGAGATCATTCTGTCATAGTATGATGTTACTGGTTATACTGTCAGTCTTTGTGGTTCCAATGTCTTATTCAAATTTAAAGAAAGCCAATTATTGCTCCATGCAGTATTGTGCTGGTCCACTACCTTTGCTTGACCTCATTAACCCTGACCTAATCAGGAGACATGGACATAGGACCTTTCCACAATGACACTTAAAACTCAGCTTTCTTAAGCTGTGTATACAGAAGTTGTCTCCTGTAGGTGACATATGGTCACTTGAAGCTTCAAATGGTAGATGTGGCTAAGGAGTATGAAACCTGCATTAAAACTAGAGTGAGGAAGAAAGCCACTCCTTTGTGACTGTCAGCACTGGAACACTGCAGTGAGTCTTAGACTCTCATGTCAGAGACAGAGATTCCAGAGAGAGAAATCTGGCTCCTTCCAGAGTTACCCAGAGTAAGCACAAAATAGAGAAGATTGTGTGGTGGTGGTGGTGGTGGTGGTGGGGAGCTTTTTATGTACAAGCTCCTAGACAGACCCTCATCTGACTCTTGCAGGCTCAAATGATAGATGCTGGCTAACCCCACCCCTGAAGTTTCAGTGAGAATTGCCTTAGGCAACAAGATGCCTGATTCTCTGCAGTCCTGAACACTCCAGTGGGGGGAAAGGAAGCAGCTTTCCGAGAAGGGGTTCTTTGCTGGTAGTCTGGGAGGCCAGTACAATGAGGTGTCTAATGGGTGAAGAGAGGTGACAAAGGGGAACAACAGATCAGTCAGGCCTAGGAGTCATTGAAAGAAGATGCTAACTCTTAGTAGCCCCATTTTATGAAGTACCTAAGTACAAGGTGATAAGAATGATTCTGAATAGGTCTTTGATTGTGGGAGGCAGGAAAAAGGAGGTGCAAAAGTGAGTGCCAGTAGGCATAACTGAATCCTGGATATTCACTTGAAGGATAGAGACCAACCAGGTGGATGGGCCCTGGGAGCCAGGGGCAGGATGCAACCGGACTGGGGATGCATTGTTTGCTGTATGTTATGACAAGAGGGCTTATAGGGCTTGAAGGCAGGCAGTGTCATGGTAAAAACAATGGTGTGAGTTAAAATGAGCACTAGGTTTCAAATGGGTGTGGTAGGGGCTAAAAGCACTCCCTGTGCAAGCTTTGTGTACGTAGTTTCATCCCGAAAACATATGGTAGAGGGAAGGAATCTCAAAGACTCCTGAAAGCCACCCTCTTGCCTTACCATGCACCACAACCCTCCTTGTACAGCCATATCCTCACATATTCCTCATACACACAATGTAATAATAATAATTGTTATTGTTACAATTATAATACTAAAGTGGATATGTAAGGGACACTAGAGATGAGAAGTTAGTGTTTGCAGCTTGGTATCACATGTTCATGTTGACCAGATAAGAGGACAGTACCTATTAATGTGTGATTTGATTAATCATGTAGTCTTTGACCTAAGATCACAGGGAGGAGGGATTCTTCCTGCTGGCCACTGCAGAAATGGGGCAGAGCTTCCCTACAGAATTCTTTCCTTAGGGTCTCAGAAATCTGGAAAGTCTAACACCTATCTTATAAATATATAATAAGGTACTTATTTTAAAAACAACAAAATCACTAATCTGTTCTCCCTGAGCTTTAAAATACTTCACCCCAATTACTCTTTGTAGTGCTTTGCTTAGTGTTACCAGTAAACCATGACTGTACTAAATAAACTTGTAGATGTTTTCAGCTTTTCCTACATTTAAGTGCTTTTATGTAAACATTTATATGTTTCTCAAATTTCATCATGGATATGTAGCACATGCTCATTTTTTGGGTGATCCCAACCCAGGGGACTTCATTGGGACACTTTGATATCTAGATCAAGGAAACTAGAAGCTTCTGAGGACATCATAGAGGCTTTTTCTCATCCATGTGCCAGGATACTGTCAGGCTCCTATTAGATAGTCACACTGGTATTTCTGAGTCACCAGTGCACAGGCTAGGTGCCTCGAAATGTTACAGGGGAGATGGAGTTGAGGTTATAGTTTGGGTGTAGAGAGCCAGGCCTGAGAATTCTTTTTAATGGCCAGTCTTTCAGCAAAGAGGTCAAGAAGAGAAACTGCTTTAGGAAAGGTAAGGGAAGCAGGAAGGAAGGAATGGAGGAACTGAGGGAGAGAGGGAAAAAGGGTAGAAGGACAGAAGTTGAAATCCAGCCAGAGAAAGAAGCACTCCAGTGTGACAGTAGGCACAGGCCCTGAGAGCTGGGGAGACCAGTCTTTGAGCACTTCAACCACACACAACACCAGAAGTGCATTTTCATACAACCTGGAAGAATTAAGTGCAGGTGTGCAGAGAACCCAGCAGTCTTCACTCCTCCTCACAGTTTCCCTTTCTGGCAATTTCCTTATGGAGTGGGACAGTGGAATTCAGTAACTCTAAGATTTTTTTTTACCTGACCCTTCCTCACACCAAAGGGGGAAAAATACTGTTGTCCATCTCCTAAGTTCTAGTGGGGGTTAAACACAAACATGTGTGAGGGATGTTTAGATTAGAACCTGGCTCCAGATGTGGTGTAAACTGAGTATAGATCCCACAATAGGAACTCCCTGAGCCATTCCTTATATCATCCATCTTCATGTATAGTGTTATTTTCTTCAAGAAAAGCTACTAGGAAGTTTACAGCAAAGACAAAGTGCTAGAGGTGGGCATGAGGTCATTCCACTTATTGGGTGTAACAACATCAAGAGAAGGATTGTCTGTGAAGGTTACTAAGGGACACTCAAAGCTGGAGGGATTTCTCAGGGAAACTGTAGCTGTTCCCCTTTTGGGAACCTCCATGCACTTGGAAATTCTTGAATACCATTATTGTGTGAGGAGTGGGGCTAGACCCCTGCACCTCTTTTAAAGTTTTACTGTTCTTATCTCATAAAATGGGGATGGATGTTTTGTTTTCTTTGTTTTGTTTTGTTTTGTTTTGTTTTTTTCTTGTATATGCATGCCTGGTGTCTGGAGAGGATAGAAGATTTTGTTGGATCCTGTAGAACTCAATTACAAATGGTTGTGGGCACCATGTGGGTGTTGAGAATGAAACCTGGGTCCTATGGGAGAACAGACAGTACTCTTATCCTAAGAGCCAGTTTTCTAGTACTGTGCCTCTTCAGAAGGATAGGTGTTCCCAGCTGCAGTTCATGGGACTGCTCAGAACATGGCTGCCTATTAGCAAGGAACGTTCTGCAGGGATACTTGAGGCTAGGAATCAAAGCTTCCAGCTTCCACTAATTCCAAGTTCAGTAGCCACATGGGGCCAGTGGCTAACCTACTAGAAAGCACAGTTCCAAGGAGTCTGCAAAAAGGGGTTGGGAGAATACTTTGTATAGCTTTTGGCAGCTTGGTGCAGAGTTGGGCGTGTATGCTTATGTTTTTTGCAAAGAGTCCATGACTGTTATCAGATTCTGAGAGCTGAAAGGACAGCAGCCATATATATCCTTTAGTTACCACTCCTGTGTCTCCTTTCTCAGGGTGGCTTCTCTGCTACAGGTGGCGTTCCTGTTGAAGGCCCAAGGAAACAGCTGAGATCTGAGGCCCCAGGCCCAAGAAAGAGACATCTAGTGGGCACAATGGCCGCACCCCACGAGGCTCCTCTCCTCAACCTTGATAGTATGGCAAGGCCTGTGAAACCTCCTGCCAGTGCTTCAGGCAGTTTCAGTATGATGAAGCAGATGGGCATCAAGAGGCCTTCTGCAAAATCTGGGAACTTTGTTCTAAGTGGCTGAAGCCGCAGACGCACTCTGTGGAGCAGATCCTGGCTCTGATCTTGTTGGAGCAGTTCCTGCATATTCTGCCAAGTACAAACACCGAGACAAAGACGTTCAGTCTGGAGATTAGACAAAGACTTCTCACCCTAAGAGAAGATCTCAAGAGAGATCCCAAGAGGCCAGGATACAAGGTGAAGAGTGGTTGGGGTTGGTTGTTCTTAATCCAAAAGAGGAGGCAGGGACCTGGGTCAAGATGAATCATTCTGTCTCTGTGTCATTCCACAGCCCCCAGCCTTTGCCAGAGCCCCGTTCAACATTTTCTTCTGCTGGAGTCAGCATGGAGGTCACAGAGTCTCCACGGTTCCTGACTCCATGCCCTCTCTCCAACACCAAAATGACAATGCCTCATTTATTATCAGTAAATGAAATTCTTGGGTAGCATCAGTTACTACAGGTATCACTGTAGTGATGAATGGCCTGAGATATGTAATTTATGATATTTCGGATATTTGTGGAATAGTTTGAAAAGGCAAAGCCAGATATTCTAGAAAGCATATAAAAAGAAGGAACTGGAACATAGTTTATTATAAACTATTATTGCCTCTATATAAATGTGCTTGAAATGTGCTTGTTTTACCTGAAGGCAACACAAAGTGTCTTCCATGAAATGGTTCCATGCCTATATCTCAGCTTACTCACTGTGGTAGGACAGTTAGAAGTTAACATCAAAATTACTGTGCTATATACTCTTGCTGTTAGTTATGTGTTATCCTTAAATGGATAGCTGCTTTTACCTCCCTGTAACTACTAACCAGCATCAATGCAATGAGCTTTGGTTTGAGTAAATAAGGTCAACAAAGGCAATGCTTTCCCTCCAGTTAAGTATCTCTAGAACATCTAAGTCACAGGAAAATATGTAACAGTATCTGGTTCTTCCTATGTTTTCCTGACCTGCATGATAAATATTTTGAAGGGGCGGGGGTTTCTGAACTTGTGAGAGCCTAGAAGAGCTCTGCATCATGAGTGATACACATCACTGGCCCATTAAATTCCAGTAGCAGTTCCCATTTGCACACACAAAAGGCCTCAGAAGGGAGGAAGTATTCACTTGTGCTCAGAAGCACTTCTAGAAGCTTCTGTTCAGGGAAGAAGGCCTGGCTGAACACTGGGCAGTGTCTGTGGGAGAGCAGCCAGCTGAGATTCATGACCTTAGCTTGGCACAGAGGCTGCAGCTTCAGGGCAGTTAACTGAATGGATAGGACTCTGCCAAAGCTTTCTGCCTCCTGAAGGTAGCATGACTGAATTTTTTGCATTCTTTCTGTCTTCCTGATTTTGTTGACAACAGAAGGCTTTATCTTCAAGGGTCTAGACACATCCCTCTCAATACAGGAGCCACATGCCTCCCCCGGCACGTGAGTAATTGAAATGTGGCCATGTAGGTATAAATCAGTAGTATGAAATGTGTTTGACCTCACTGTCTCCTTTATCTGTGTTGTCTATAGTGGCTGCTGGAAAGCTATAAGCTCCTCACATTGCTGCTGGCCAATGATGTACTTCCAGTGAGGTAAAAGGAGCTGCATTTCAGTGGGATTTTCCTCAGATCAACATGCGTGACAAGCTCCTGGAAGAAGTGATGTCTATGGGTATATTTCTCACACTATCCAACACACCTGTAAGTCCACCCACACTGCAGATAATAGAACCTGTCCAGGAGATCCAGGAGATCCCAGCACAAGGACACAACAAAGCAGTTTCCATGGTTCTGGCAAAAGCCAGACCTTTCTTACTATTGGTAAGGCAAATTCCTACCCTTCCTGCTCTTTATTTCTGTTTGAAAGCTTAAGTTCTCTGATGGTGTTGGGTCAAGTTGGCATTATAAGTTCTCTAAACATAAGAGACATGGTCAAATGTTCTCTCAATTTACCTTCCAGCCTGTATTCTCCAGTCATAAATTATGTCGGTGCTAGTTTATGTTTCCCTCAGCAACTACTTTGGTTCTCCACAAACAGTTGGATCTCAGCATTGCAACAAGAGATCTGGATGTCCTCACTCACTTGGTAGGCAGACAGAGGAAAGAGGTGTGACAATCCATGGAAAGATCTTCAATAATTACCAAGTTTGCTCATCATCAAAAGATGATGTTTCATTCAATGTGAAGGAGTAGAGGGTGGGAACTGAAGGCAAGGATAACATTGGCTTTTGGTTGTAGCTTGCCTGGGCTGTGTTCAGAGAATATTAACAGAAAAATGGAATAGGATCTTAGAAATAGGTCTCTGGTTACCCAGGATGTGGAGGCTATGTGCACCTGCCACATGCTGCTGAATGTCACTGAAGATGATATTAGAATGGGCAAGATTGGTGCCTATTTAGGATAGACACCTATCACAACTCACATGCCATGTCAAACAGTACAAATGGCCAGTACTTTTTAAAAAATATTTTTATTAGGTATTTACCTCATTTACATTTCCAATGCTATTTCAAAAGTCCCCCAATATCCTCCCCCCCACTCCCCTACCCACCCACTCACACTTTTTGGCCCTGGCGTTCCCCTGTACTGGGGCATAAAAAGTTTGCATGTCCAATGGGCCTCTATTTCCACTGATGGCCAACTAGGCCATCTTTTGATACATGTGCAGCTAGAGTCAAGAGCTCCAGGATACTGGTTAGTTCATAAGGTTGTTCCACTTATAGGGTGGCAGATTCTTTTAGCTCCTTGGGTACTTTCTCTAGCTCCTCCATTGGGGGCCCTGTGTTCCATCCAATAGCTGACTGTGAGCATCCACTTCTGTGTTTGCTAGGCCCCAGCATAGTCTCACAAGAGACAGCTATATCTGGGTCCTTTCACCAAAATCTTGCTAGTGTATGCAATGGTGTCAGCATTTGGAAGCTGATTATGGGATGGATCACCGGATATGGCAGTCATTAGATGGTGAATCCTTTTGTCTCAGCTCCAAACTTTGTCTCTGAAACTCCTTCCATGAGTGTTTTGTTCCCAATTCTAAGAAGAGGCAAAGTGTCCACACTTTGGTCTTCGTATTCTTGGGTTTCATGTGCTTTGCAAATTGTATCATATGTCTTGTGTATTCTAAGTTTCTGGGTTAATATCCACTTATCAGTGAGTACATATCATTTGAATTCTTTTGTGATTGGGGTACCTCTCTCAGGGTGAAGCCTTCCAAGACCAACCATTTGCCTAGGAATTTTATAAATTCATTCTTTTTAATAGCTAAGTAGTACTCCATTGTGTAAATGTGCCACATTTTTTGTATCCATTCCTCTGTTGAGGAGCATCTGGGTTCTTTCCAGATTCTGGCTATCATAAATAAGGCTATTATGAACATAGTGGAGTATGTCTTTCTTACTACTTGGAAAATCTTCTGGATATATGCCCAGGAGAGGTATTGCAGAATCCTCCAGTAGTACTAAGTCCAATTTTCTGAGGAACCACCGGAGTGATTTCCAGAGTGGTTGTACAAGCTTGCAATCCAGACCAAAAAAGGAGGAGTGTTCCTCTTTCTCCACATCTTCGCCAGCATCTGCTGTCAACTGAATTTTTGATCTTAGCCATTCTGACTGGTGTGAGATGGAATCTCAGGGTTGTTCTGATTTGCATTTCCCTGATGATTAAGGATGCTGAACATTTTTTCAGGGGTTTCTCAGCCATTCATTATTCTTCAGGGGAGAATTCTTTGTTTAGCTCTGATCCCCATTTTTTAATGGGGTTATTTGATTTTCTGGATTCCACCTAATTGACTTCTTTATAAATATTGGATATTAGTCTCCTATCTCATTTTGGATAGGCAAAGATTCTTTCCCAATCTTTTGGTGGCCTTTTTTTCTTATTGACGGTGTCTTTTGCCTTACAGAAGCTTTGCAGTTTTATGAGGTCCCATTTGTCAATTCTCGATCTTACAGCACAAGCCATTGCTGTTCTATTCAGGAATTTTTCCCTGTGCCCATATCTTCAAGGCTTTTCTCCACTTTCTCCTCTATAAGTTTCAGTGTGTCTGGTTTTATGTTGAGTTCCTTGATCCACTTAGATTTGACCTTAATACAAGGAGATAGGAATGGATCAATTCAAATTCTTCTCCATGATAACCACCAGTAGTGCCAGCACCATTTGTTGAAAATGCTGTCTTTTTTTCACTGGATGGTTTTAGCTCCCTTGTAGAATATCAAGTGACCATAGGTGTGTGGGTTCATTTCTGGGTCCTCAATTCTATTCAATTGGTCTACTTGTCTGTGCCTATACAAGTACCATGAAGTTTTTATCACAATTGCTCTGTAGTACAGCTTTAGGACAGGCATGGTGATTCCACCAGAGATTCTTTTTTTCTTGAGAAGAGTTTTTGCTATCTTAGTTTTTTTTTTTGTTATTCCAGATGAATTTGTAGATTGCTCTTACTAATTTGTTGAAAAATTGAGTTAGAATTTTGATGGGGATTGCATTGATTCTGTAGATTGCTTTTGGCATGATAGCCATTTTTACAATGTTGATCCTGCAAATCCATGAGCATGGGAGATCTTTCCATCTTCTGAGATCTTCTTTAATTTCTTTCTTCAGAGACATGAAGTTCTTATTGTACGGATCTTTCACTTTCTCAATTAGAGTCATGCCAAGGTATTTTATACTATTTGTGAGTATTGAGAAGGGCGTTGTTTCCCTAATTTCTTTCTCAGCCTGTTTATTCTTTGTGTAGAGAAAGGCCATTGACTTGTTTGAGTTAATTTTATATCTAGCTACTTCGCCGAAGCTGTTTATCAGGTTTAGGAGTTCTCTGGTGGAATTTTTAGGGTTACTTATATATATTAACATATCATCTGCAAAAAGTGATATTTTGACTTCATCTTTTCCAATTTGTATCCCCTTGAAATCTTTTTGTTGTCAAATTGCTCTGGCTTGGACTTCAAGTACTATGTTGAGTAGGCAGGGAGAAAGTGGGCAGCCTGTCTAGTCCCTGACTTTAGTGGGATTGCTTCCAGCTTCTCACCATTTACTTCGATGTTGGCTACTGGTTTGCTGTAGATTGCTTTTATCATGTTTAGGTATGGGCCTTGAATTCCTGATCATTCCCAGACTTTTATCATGAATGGGTGTTGGATTTTTTCAAATGCTTTCTCCGCATCTAACGAGGTGATCATGTGGTTTTTGTCTTTGAGTCTGTTTATATAATGGATTACTTTGATGAATTTCTGTATATTAAACCATCCCTGCTTCTCTGGATTAAAACCTACTTGGTCAGGATTGATAAATTTTTTAATGTGTTCTTGGATTCGGTTAGCGAGAATTTTATTGAGTAATTTTGCATCGGTATTCATAAGGGAAATTGGTCTGAAGTTCTCTATCTTTGGTGGATCTTTCTGTGGTTTAGGTATCAGTAATCTTGGCTTCATAGAATGAGTTGGGTAGAGTACCTTCTACTTCTATTTTGTGGAATAGTTTGTGTAGAACTGGATTTAGATCTTCTTTGGCAGCCTGATAGAACTCTGATCTAAACCCATCTGGTCCTGGGCTTTTTTTTTTTTTTTTTTTTTGGTTGGGAGACTATTAATGACTGCTTCTATATCTTTAGGGGCTATGGGACTGTTTAGATCATTAACTTGTTCCTGATTTAACTTTGGTACCTGGTATCTGTCTAGAAATTTGTTCATTTCGTACTGGTTTTCCAGTTTTGTTGAGTATAGCCTTTTGTAGATGGATCTGATGGTGTTTTGGATTTCTTTAGGATCTGTTGTTATGTCTCCCTTTTCATATCTAATTTTGTTATTAGGATGCTTGTCCCTGTGCACTCTAGTGAGTCTGGCTAAGGGTTTATCTATCTTGTTGATTTTCTCAAACAACCAGCTCCTTGTTTGGTTGATTCTTTGTAAAGTACTTCTTGATTCCCTTTGGTTGATTTCGCACATGAATTTTATTACTTCCTGCCGTCTACTCCTCTTGGGTGAATTTGCTTCCTTTTTTTCTAGAGCTTTTATGTGTGTTGTCAAGCTGCTAGTGTGTGCTCTCTCTAGTTTCTTTTTAGAGGCACTCAGAGATATGAGTTTCCCTCTTTGAAATGCTTTCATTGTGTTCCATAAGTTTGGGTATGTTGTGGTTTCATTTTTTAAAATACTTTTTATTAGGTATTTTCCTCATTTACATTTTCAATGCTATCTCAAAAGTCCCCCATATTCTTCCTCCCACTCCCCTACCAACCCACTCCCACTTTTTGGACCTGTTGTTTTCCTGTACTGGGACATAAAAATTTGGAAAGTCCAATGGGTTTCTCTTTCCAGTGAACGCGAACAAGGCCATCACTGGAAAGAGAGGCCCATTGGACTTGCAAACTTTATATGCCCCAGTACAGGGGAACACCAGGGCCAAAAAGGGGGAGTGGGTGGGCAGGGGAGTGGGGGTGGGTGGATATGGGGGACTTTTGGTATAGCATTGGAAATGTAAATGAGTTAAATACCTAATAAAAAATGGGAAAAAAAATTTTGTATGAGAAAAACAGGCAATGTCCGTGTCCCCCAACCACACCATACTTCTAGCGTGAAGATTATCAGTCAAGACCAAAAAGTTACTCTCAATTTCAAGAAAAAGTTCCACACCTGGCAATCTGCTAAAGCAATTAAGAATAAGACATATGTATAGTGCTCCAAAATGGCTCCAAACCCAAAGCAGCTTAAATAATCCTCTGGTTACTATGAAGCTTCTATGACACTTGTGAGGCACACCAGCTCTGTTGCTCTTATCCTCTCAGAAGAATCACAGATATTACTACTACGTGATGCCACCCCAGTTGGAAACACTTTTATTCTTAACCAGAGAGACAGCAATATGTTTGCTTCCCTGCAAGTTTTCTGCATGCTTTCTGCTCACTGTAGCACGTGACCACAGAAACTCATCAGTGGATGGCCCTCCCTTGGTTCTGCATGCCCAGCAACTGTTTCCTTATCTGTAGCATCTGCAGAGGTCATGCCGTTATGTTGAGACACAAGAAGAAGCCATGGTGGATTCATTAATCTCCAACACGACCCTTCCACTGATTCCTGGTGACTAATATAAACCTCCTTTTTTTCTCCTAAGCAGCTCCTAAAACGGGTTTGATAAGCTCATAATTTAGGCCGCCTTTCCGAGCACAGCCAGGTCTTCCCTGGGCTAATAATTATCTCCCATAGGTAATTTTTTAGGCTACTGATCATTTGTCTCCTTAATCTCTCTATTTGTTCCTGCAGCTAACAGCAGATTCCCAATACCCTCTGTAATTTTCTAACGAGCAGAATTCCAATTCCCCATTAAGAAATCTTGCTTTAAAGTGTAATTAAAGATCATCTAAGAAAAACAAGGCCAAAAATAAATAAATAAATAAATAAATAAATAAATAAATAAATAAATAAATAAATAAATAAATAAATAAATAAGGCTGCTATGAACATAGTGGAGCATGTGTCCTTCTTACCAGTTGGAACATCTTCTGGATATATTCCCAGGAGAGGTATTGCAGATCCTCCGGTAATACTATGTCCACTTTTCTGAGGAACTGCCAGACGGATTTCCAGAGTTGTTGTAGAAGCTTGCAATCCCACCAAAAATAGAGGAGTGTTCCTCTTTCTCCACATCCTCGCCAGCATCTGCTGTCACCTGAATTTTTGATCTTAGGCATTCTGATTGGTGTGAGATGGAATCTCAGGGTTGTTTTGATTTGCAATTCTCTGATGATTAAGGATGCTGAACATTTTTTCAGGTGTTTCGCAGGCATTCGGTATTCCTCAGGTGAGAATTCTTTGTTTAGCTCTGAGCCCCATTTTTTAATGGGGTTATTTGATTTTCTGGACTCCACCTAATTAACTTCTTTATAAATATTGGATATTAGTCTCCTATCTCATTTTGGATAGGCAAAGATCCTTTCCCAATCTTTTGGTGGCCTTTTTTTCTTATTGATGGTGTCTTTTGCTTTGCAGAAGCTTTGCACTTTCATGAGGTCCCATTTGTCAATTCTCGATCTTACAGCACAAGCCATTGCTATTCTATTCAGAAATTTTTCCCCTGTGCCCATATCTTCGAGGTTTTTCAGTACTTTCTCCTCAATAAGTTTCAGTGTGTCTGGTTTTATGTGGAGTTCCTTAATCCACTTAGATTTGACCTTAGTACATGGAGATAGGAATGGATCTATTCGCATTCTTCTACATGATAACTGCCAGTTGTGCCAGCACCATTTGTTGAATATGCTGTCTTTTTTCCACTGGATGGTTTTAGCTCCCTTGTCAAAGATCAGATGACCATAGGTGTGTGGGATCATTTCTGGGTCTTCAATTCTATTCCATTGTTCTACTTGTCTGTTGCTATACCAGTATGATGCAGTTTTTATCACAATTGCTCTGTAGTACAACTTTAGGTCAGGCATGGTGATTCCACCAGAGGTTCTTTTATCCTTGAGAAGAGTTTTTTTCTATCCTAGGTTTTTTGTTATTCTAGATGAATTTCCTGCCTGCCCATTCTAATTCGTTGAAGATTTGAGTTGGAATTTTGATGGGGATTGCATTGATTCTGTAGATTGCTTTTGGCAAGATAGCCATTTTTATTATATTGATCCTGCCAGTCCATGAGCATAGGAGAGCTTTCCATCTTCGGAGACCTTCTATAATTACTTTCTTCAGAGACTTGAAATTCTGTATGACAATACAGATCTTTCACTTCCTTAGTTAGAGTCATGCCAAGGTATTTTATATTATTTGTGGCTATTGAGAAGGGTGTTGTTTCCCTAATTTCTTTCTCAGCCTGTTTATTCTTTGTGTAGAGAAAGGCTATTGACTTGTTTGAGTTAATTTTATATCCAGCTACTTCACCGAAGCTGTTTATCAGGTTTAGGAGTTCTCTGGTGGAATTTTTAGGGTCCTTATATATATACTAACATATCATCTGCAAAAAGTGATATTTTTACTTCCTCTTTTCCAATTTGTATCCTTTCGATCTCCTTTTGTAGTTGAATTGCTCTGGCTAAGACTTCAAGTACTATGTTGAATAGGTATGGAGAAAGTGGACGGCCTTGTCTAGTCCCTGATTTTAGTGGGATTGCTTCCAGCTTCTCACCATTTACTTTGATGTTGGCTACTGGTTTGCTGTAGATTGCTTTTATCATGTTTAGGTGTGGGCCTTGAATTCCTGATCTTTCCCAGACTTTTATCATGAATGGGTGTTGGATTTTGTCAAATGCTTTTTCTGCATCTAAGGAGATGATCATGTGGGTTTTGTCTTTGAGTTTGTTTATGTAATGGATTACATTGATGGATATATTGAACCATCCCTGCATCCCTGGGATGAAACCTACTTGGTCAGGATGGATGATTGTTTTGATGTATACTTGGATTCGGTTAGCAAGAACTTTATTGAGGATTTTTGCATCTATATTCATAAGGGAAATTGGTCTGAAGTTCTCTATCTTTATTGGGTCTTTTGGTGGTCAGGTATCATAGTAATTTTGGCTTCATAGAATGAGTTGTGTAAAGTACCGTCTACTTCAACTTTTTGGAATATTTTGTGAAGAGCCGGGATTAGATCTTCTTTGAAGGTCTAATAGAACTCTGCACTAAACCCATCCGGTCCTGGGCTTTTTTTGGTTGGGAGACTATTAATGACTGCTTCTATTTCTTTAGGGGATATAGGACTTTTTAGATTATTAACGTGATCTTGATTTCACTTTGGTACCTGGTATCTGTCTAGAAACTTGACCATTTCATCCAGGTTCTCCAGTTTTGTTGAGTATAGCCTTTTGTAGAAGGATCTGATGGTGTTTTGGATTTTTTCAGGATCTGTTGTTATGTCTCCCTTTTCATTTCTGATTTTGTTAATTAGAATGCTCTCCCTGTGCCCTCTAGTGTGTCTGGCTAAGTTTTTGTCTACCTTGTTGATTTTCTCAAAGAACCAGCTCCTCATTTGGTTGATTGTTTAAATAGTTATTCTTGTTTCCACTTGGTTGATTTTGCTCCTGAGTTTGATTATTTCCTGCCTTCTACTCCTCTTGGGTGAATTTGCTTCCTTTTGTTCTAGAGCTTTTATGTGTTGTCAAGTTGCTAGTGTGTGCTCTCTCTAGTTTCTTTTTGGAGGCACTCAGAGCTATGAGTTCCCTTCTTAGAAATGCTTTCATTGTGTCCCATAGGTTTGGGTATATTGTGGCTTCATTTTCATTAAACTCTAAAAAGTCTTTAATTTCTTTCTTTCTTTCTTCTTTGACCAAGGTATCTTTGAGGAGAGTGTTGTTCAGTTTCCACGTGAATGTTGGCTTTCTATTATTTATTTTGTTATTGAAGTTCAGCCTTAGTCTATTGTGATCTGATACGATGCATGGGACAATATCAATATTTTTGTATCTATTGAGGCCTGTTTTGTGACCATTTATATGATCAATTTTGGAGAAGGTACCATGACGTGCTGAGAAGAAGGTAATCCTCTTGTTTTAGGATAAAATGTTCTGTATATATCTGTTAAGTCCATTTGTTTCATAACTTGTGTTAGTTTCACTGTGTCCCTGTTTAGTTTCTGTTTCCATGATCTGTCCACTGATGAGAGTGGTGTGTTGAAGTCTCCCACTATTATTGTATGAGGTGCAATGTGTGCTTTGAGCTTTACTAAAGTGTCTTTAATGAACGTGGCTGCCCTTGCATTTGGAGCGTAGATATTCAGAATTGAGAGTTCCTCTTGGAGGATTTTATCTTTGATGAGTTTGAAGTGTCCCTCCTTGTCTTTTTTGATAACTTTTGGTTGGAAGTCGATTTTATTCGATATTAGAATGGCTACTCCACCTTGTTTCTTCAGATCATTTGCTTGGAAAATAGTTTTCCAGCCTTTCACTCTGAGGTAATGTCTGTCTTTTTCCCTGAGATGGGTTTCCTGTATGCAGCAGAAAGTTGGCTCCTATTTGTGTAGTCAGTCTGTTAGTCTATGTTTTTTTTTAAATTGGGGAGTTGAGTCCATTGATATTAAGGAAAAGTAATTGTTGCTTCCTATATTTTTATTGTTTGAGTTGGCATTCTGTTCTTGTCGTTGTCTTCTTTTTGGTTTGTTGAGGGATTACTTTCTTTCTTTTTCTAAGCGTGTTTTCTGTCCTTGTTTTGGTCGTTTTCTGTTATTATCCTTTGAAGGGCTGGATTCCTTGAAAGATAATGTGTGAATTTGGTTTTGTTGTGGAATACTTTAGTTTCTCCATCTATTGTAATTGAGAGTTTGGCTGGGTATAGTAGCCTGGGCTGGCATTTGTGTTCTCTTAGTGTCTGTATAACATCTGTCCAGGCTCTTCTGGCTTTCATAGTCTTTGGTGAAAAGTCTGGTGTCATTCTGATAGGCCTGCCTTTATATGTTACTTGACCTTTTTCCCTTGCTGCTTTTAATATTCTGTCTTTATTTAGTGGTCTTGTTGTTCTGATTGTTATGTGTTGGGAGGAATTTCTCTTCTGGTCCAGTCTTTGGCGTTTTGCAGGCTTCTTGTATGTTCATGGGCATGTCTTTCTTTAGGTTTGGGAAGTTTTCTTCTATAATTTTGTTGAAGATATTTGCTGGTCCTTGAAGTTGAAAATCTTCATTCTCATCTATTCCTATTATCCATAGGTTTTGTCTTCTCATTGTGTCATGGGTTTCCTGGATATTTTGAGTTAGGACCTTTTTGCATTTTGTATTTTCTTTTTGTTGTGCTGATGTTCTCTATGGAATCTTCTGCACCTGAGATTCTCTTTTCCATCTCTTGAATTCTGTTGCTGATGCTTGAATCTATGTTTCCAGATTTCTTCCCTAGTGTTTCTATCTCCAGCGTTGCCTCACTTTGGGTTTTCTTTATTGTGTCTACTTCCATTTTTAGGTCCTGGGTGGTTTTATTCAATTCCATCACATGTTTGGTCGTGTTTTCCTGAAATTCTTAAGGAATTTTTGTGCTTCCTCTTTAAGGTGTTCTACCTGTTTAGCAGTGTTCTCCTGTATTTGTTTACGTGAGTTATTAAAGTCCTTCTTGATGTCCTCTACCATCATCATGAGATATGCTTTTAAATCCAGGACTATCTTTTCGGGTGTGTTGGG
Source organism: Mus musculus (assembly GCF_000001635.26). Classification (NCBI taxonomy): domain Eukaryota; kingdom Metazoa; phylum Chordata; class Mammalia; order Rodentia; family Muridae; genus Mus; species Mus musculus. Next base: position 2,439,414 of record NC_000087.7, read on the forward strand.
GTGCCCAGGACAGGGTGGGGTGGGAGTGCTGCGTTCTGATGACGGTTATTGGTCTTGATTTCTGTTAGTAAGATTCTTATGTTTGCCTTTTGCCATCTGGTAATCTCTGGAGTTAGTTGTTATAGTTTTCTCTGGTTAGAGCTTGTTTCTCATGTGATTATGTTAGCCTCTATCAGCAGACATGGAAGACTAGATCTCTCCTGAGTTTCATTGTTCAGAATACTCTCTGCAGGCAAGCTCTCCTCTTGCAGGGACCGTGCCCATATATCTGGTGTTCGAAATTGCCTCCTGGCAGAAGTTGTGATCCACTCACCAGATGTCCTAAGATCCTGTGAAGAGTCCTGAAGGGACCTTGGGGGTGTGATCAGACTCCGCGTCCAAGACACCCGGTGCTGGCGCGGACCAGAATGGACTTGTGACCCTGGTCATGCTTGGTTTTCTGCTTCCCTAATTAATGCAGCCTCAGGTCCCACATGACTAGATTGGAGAAGAAGTTGTGTTTCACTCACTAGAGGTGTTATGATCCCATGGAGGGTCCTGTGAGGACCTTGCGGGTGTCCGTAGACTCAGCACCCAAGTACTCTGGTGCTGGCATGGACCAGAAGGGCACAAATGGCCAGTACTTAAGAAGGGGGAGGGAATAACAATTGTCTGCTGAGACACTGGAACTGCATGAGAGCAGGGTATAAGGCCCTAGGGTCCAAGGGCTAGGATACTATGATACTTTACCTTCTGGTACTTAGGTTGATAGGCAGAAGCATTGATTGGTAGTTATTTGGGTTGTGAAAATGAAAATGTATAGAGAATATGGCCTGGCTAAAAAAACAATGCAATAACCGCAGGTTTTCTTTGCATCATTTCTAGTATTTATTTTCCATCTTTGCTATCTCTTCATCTCTGTCTCTTTGTCTCTGTCTCTCTCTTTCTCCCTCTCCCTCTCCCACCCCCTCATGCATGCACACACACACACACACACACACACACACACACACACACACACACACACACACACTTTTGCAGGCAGTAGGACAGCTCCTTGGTTCCCCTTTGAAAAGACTAGAAAGGATTGGATTTCCAGGTGATTTGCTTTCTAGCTAAAGATTTTCCTCTCGTCTTTTAGCTCATCAACTTTAAGCCTGGATAGAGTCTCACTACTTCATGGTCAAGCAGATGAGGCGAGAATACCTTTTAACAAAGCATAGCAGGCCCCTCCCATCATTCAGTACTTATTCTGAAAATTGTAAGGCCAAAGCAGATAACATTGTTCTGAGGGTCCTAGTGAACTAGCCCTAACTAAGGGGGAAATAGTTGTTGAGATTTCTTGTGTTTTAAACAGCGGGCTGGACAAACACTGAGGCACCATGTTATGAAGTTTCAAACTGCCCTTCCTTTTCTGTCTAGCATGTAATAGCAGAGTCTTAACAGAGTTTGTTCTCTGTAAGATAGACACAAGTGGAAGGTCTGATGGATTCTACACACATAGGACAATTACCAGTCCCTGACAGGTAGAAATGGATTTCATGGAACCAAGGGAAGAAATGACAGAGAAAGGTAGACTTCATCAGGCAGGGGAGGTCAATGGTGCTACTTGAGAACATCCAGCCCAAGATGGGAGGCTTTAGTGTTCTCTTTATTCTTCATGTAACACAGCAACATGGTCATTTACATTTCTTCTATCAGTTTTTGATATTGGGAAGATAAAATGCTGAATGTATGTCAGCAACATAATGAGTAAGTAAACATTCATGCACATATACACATGCACACACATATACATTAATTCAATTCCGAGTCATGTTAAGAATTCAATTTATCCAAAGAATATGAACAACTGGAACCTCCTGGCCAAGAGCCCCCAGAAGAGCTGCTGGCTGACTCCAGTGAGCCTGAGGAAACCCAGATTTCCTCCCAACAGGAGATGCTTGGAGCTCCCGGGATGCACAGTCCTCCAGCTATAGAGCCCCCCCCCCACCCCCACTGGCTCATCCCTACAAGAAACCCAACTCTGGTGCTCAGTTAGGGCTGTGTTTTGCTCACCGGAAGCAATATAATATTTACCTGTACACCCAAAGAAAAGAGGTAGCACCAGGGTGTCCTAGAGCTGTAACAGGGTCAGATGACTCTGGGCAGCAGCTGGTTAGCCAGGAGGAGGATACCTGTGAGCATATTGTAGGCAATGATCTATCTACTGAGGAGACATCCCCTAGTGTGTCACACATAGATTATTTTGATGATGAAAGACAACAGTGTAGGCTGTGTAAGAAGTTTATGTTTCAATTGGGCCTGAGAGAAACTGTGGCAAATCGTACAGATTCAATACCTTACCAGTGTACCTTCTGTGGGAAATTCTTTAGGGGGCAGTCACAAGTCACTGCACACCTAGGAAGACACACCAAAGAGAGACCATTCACATGTGAACCTTGTCAGAAAATCTACAAACACAAATCGAGCCTGCTGAGACACTTAAAAGTCCACACAAGAAATCTTGAAAACAATAGAAGACAGGCTTCTCAGAGTCTTGTGCACCATGCAAGCCAATAGCTCACCAGACTGCCAATTTTACAGCAGAATCCCCCCAGTATTGTGTTGATGGAAACAAGTCCTAAAAAGTGATGCTGTCTCCTAAGAGCTTCCCCTGCAAAGACTGTCTTGGATGGATAGAGCTGTTAGTGTCAGAGTGGGGCTTTGCTTTTAGCCACATGCTAATCCCACCCTTCATTGCAATACCAGTTCTAGAATGCTCACCAATTCTTTGTGGCTCTACATGTAATTTTTCTGGGCCTTGTAAGATCTTTTTTGACCTTTAATGTGAATATTGCTTCTTCCTGGGCAGCAGCTGCTTCACACACTGTGTGAGCATGAAAGATAGATTATATACAGTGTTCATAAATAGAACACTGCTAACATGGAAGTCTGATCCTGTAGTATATTGTCAATACATATGCATGTCCAATCTTCCTTACTGTTGGAAGGCATGCTCAAGGCTAGTTTTGTTTTGATGTTGTTAGTTAGGAGAGGGGGGCGATCTCAAATACTCTATATAACTGAGCAGCATGTCTTGTACATGCAAGACAAATCCTCTATTTTTTTAGTCAGGGTTTCTATTCCTGCACAAACATCATGAACAAGAAGCAAGTTGGGGAGGAAAGGGTTAATTCAGCTTACAATTCCACACTGCTGTTTATCACCAAGGAACTCAGAACTGGAACTTAAAATGGTCAGGAAGCAGGAGCTGATGCAGAAGACATGGAAGGATGTTCTTTACTGGCTTGCTTCCCCTGGCTTACTCACCCTGCTCTCTTATAAAACCAAGACTACCTGCCCAGGGATGGTCCCACACACAAGGGGCCTTTTCCCCTTGATCACTAATTGAGAAAATGCCTTACAGTTGGATCTCATGGAGGCATTTCCTCAACTGAAGTTCCCGTCTCTGTGATAACTCCAGCTGTGTCAAGTTGACACAAAACTAACCAATAGAGCTATATAACTGAGCAGCATCTCTTGCACATGTAAGGTAAATTCTCTATATAACTGAGAAGCTTCTCTTGCTCCAGTATGTTGGTTTTTTTTGTTTGTTTGTTTGGTTTTGGTTTTGGTTTTTGGTTTTTTTGTTTTTTTTTTTTTTTCCTTTTCTGGTGCTGGAGAGGGAATCTAGGCCACTGAACTTTCAAAATAAACATTGCCAGTGACCTACATCTCTAGCTGAGACAGGGTTTTGAATTCTTTAAATCTAGATGTTCCTTTCCATGTTAGATTGAGGTTATAATCTTGTTTTTAATGTATCCATGCTCTGTTACTCAACTTTTAGTTCCATTTCTAATACTTTTGTCCATGAGCTAAGCAAAGTTAAACCATTGCTGATATTTTTTTTGTTGATACTGCAATTTGATCAACAAAGGAGTTCCTGTTTCTGCCTTGTGTCAGATTGTGTTTCTTGAAGACTTGTATGTCATGGTCCAGAACAAAACATGTAATGTACACTTGAGGAGGGTGGTCTGGGGGACTTGGAGGGTATTTCCGTGTATTAAAGGTGTGCCAGGTGTCTAGTGGTATGTCAGGGTAGTGGTGCTCCTTAGTCTACATGCTCATCTTTTTGTTCTCATACACGTTTGGGAACCATAATTTTTAATACCACAGAGCAAATGTTACAAGTGCTTAACTTTTAAACTGTCAGTAAACATCGAAGGCTCAGTTTTGGACCTCAGAGCAGCCTGTTCTCTCAAAGCTAGTCAGAGAATGCTTGGCCCTGTGAGCCCAATCCTTGCTTTTTATTTTGAGAGTGGAGGGAAACTGGTCTGTCCTGTAAGGGTTTTGTAATTACAGCTTCTGGTGTAAGCAGGACATACTTGTCACCCTATTGAGGTTGCCCATATGTAATATTAAGGAAAGGGGGAGGGTATCAGTACCCCGATGGCTCAAAACAAGGCTAGAACACCACTGCACTCTTCTGCTTGTGTGTACCATTCCTTTCACATTTTGAAAAGAAACAGTTCTCCTCCAGGAAGCTCCAAACTATTAGACTTAATTACTCTGGATGCACTCAGACCCCACCTCCAAGTATGGTCTGACTATCCTTAAGGACAGTCACTCACACTCGAGGCCCCAGTCCCTGCTTCTCTCTCAGTTCTCCACAAAACAGGAGACTCTCTATAGCTTTTTGCTGAGTGATGTAAGCCCTGCATCTCATATAATGATTAAGTAGAGTGGTTGGGACTTAGAAGAATTTCTTTCTCTCAACTAGCTGTTTACCAGTAAAACTGTCAGTGAGAATGGCTGTGACATCTAGTATGGGTGAGGTTCCCATGATTAAGGGCAGGGAATATGAAGATAAGGCAGAATTATTAATATATATTAAGAGGTCTATCTTTAATTGGCATTTCTATTGCTGTGCACAAGAAACAGGAGATTATGAAATGACTTCAAAGAGTAACATATGACGTCCATCTAGAAAATTGGGAGATGTCTATTGAGAACAGCACTGGACTTTAAATAATTTGGTCCTCCATGTCTTATCCACTATGTTCCCACCTTAACAAGTAAGGTGTGAAGGCAAGAGGTGGTGGAGGAGTGCACTCATCAGTGGCTAGATCTCCAGGGATGGGTTTCTACTCTGGGACTTCAAGATATCTGTGTCACTGCGGTACCTTGTTAGCAAAGAAGCCTTTGTAGTGCCCCAAAGCAGGAAGAAAGAGAGATGGCCATGGTCCTTTCAGGATTTACACTCTAAAGCTGAGACACACTGTAAAAACTCATGTATTTCTGAGATTTACCCCATGGAATGCCCAGAGAATGTCTCATTCCATAGTTTTGATGGCTTTAGACATGGCTGGGAATGCTTTTATATTAATATATGTGTGCTAGCAAGCTTTTGCCCACTTGTCAAAAACCTACATCACCTAGGAAGAGGGAAAACCAAATAGGATCTGCCTACATTACATGGGTCTATAGGCATGCTTACTGGGATTTAAAATAAAATATTCATTTAAAATTTTTCATATATTATGATTTGAACATACTCTTTCCCTTCTTTATCTCCCTATCATTCAACTCAGAGACACCCTGAAACTTATAGAAGTTATGGAGCAAATGGATTTAACAGATACCTATAGAACATCTCACCCTAAAACAAGGACACACATGGTATGCACTCATTGTTACGTGGATATTAGACAAAGAACATGGAATACCCATAACACAACTCATTGGTACTACCCATTACCTCCACCTCTGGACAGGATTGTCTTTCTGACTCCTCTTTGCATAGATTCCTGAACTTTGAAGGGGAGAGCTTGATGAAGACATCCTATTTAAGGCCTAAAGCTGCAAATCTCTCCCTCTGTATGCATTTTCCAGTTGTGGCTCTCTGAGTTTATTACCACGTTCTGTGGGAAAGTTACCTCTGATGAAGGATTAGTGATTCATGTATATGTATATGTGTACGTGTAAGTGTATGTGTACATGTATGTGTGTGTGTATGTGTATATGTGTGTATTATGTGTATATACATACATACATATATACATACATATATACATACATATATTAATGTATGGCTAGAGCAATTAGGATTCATAAGAAATCATTTTACTGCTGGTTTTTTAGCACAATTAATAATCACAGATTTTCACCTAGGGTTTTATGATCTGTCTGGTGTCAGATACTTAGCCTGAGATCCCCTCCACATTTAACCCTTCTATATTAGTTTATTCTTTATTCCTTTATACCACTATACTATATTTCTCCTTCCTTGGAAGAGCTCCTCCTCCTTCATGGCCCCATACTAGATAAGTTATCTCTGTTATTCTAAATGAAAAACACACATATATAAAGCTTAGAAGCTAATTCCATACATAGGTGAAAGCATGCAATCTGTGTCTTTCTGGGTCTGAATTGCCTGTTTGGAATTTTCCGGATTAACAGTTGATGGGAGTGGATTCAGTACACAGTGAGTGGTGCTTTCCCTGCAAAGATGGTGATAAAATATATAAGAAAGTAAGCTGAGGGTGGGGCGTGAAAGATGACTCAGTGTTTAATAGCACTGGCTGCTCTTTTATGAGGCCAGGGTTTGAATCCCAGAATTCACATGGCAGCTCACAGCTGTATGCATGTATGTATGTATGTGTGTGTATACACACACACACACACACACACACACACACACACATACATATATATGTTATTAAAGTAAAAGTTAAAATAAAATTTTAAATGTAAGAAGAAAATCTAGACTACCAGTGATATCATTAAGTATGTTGTAACAAAGTCCTCTCAAGTATAACTTCAAAGGTGGGTGAGAATCTTGGTTATTTGGAGAGCCTGGGGCCAACAGAGGGGATCAGCTGAGCAAAAACCACCATACAAGCATCATGGCCAATAAAAGGCAAAGGTGAAGAATGTGGAAATAACCCACTTCCAGAGAGCTGGGCTTCAATTTCCTGTTTAGTGGAGTAGATCATTTCCTATGATAGGAAACTATTCTAGACCCCTGAGCTCTTCTGCACCTCAATTCCTCACTAGTATCATGGAGTACTTAACATCTAACATTTTAACATGAACTGGCTGGGCAGGTGGCTCACATCACTGGCAGGGAGCAAATAGCTCCAGAGCATGTGTGTTGGGTGACACAAAACAACGAACAGCTCTAGCAACTCTTCAAACAAGGGGGTACATCAGTGTTTGAGGCACCAGAACCTGACGACAACTGATGATGCCTGGGACTAAAGAGTCTGAAGGTTCACGACACCTTCAGCCTCACCCAGCCCCAGTGTCCTAATAGCTCGGGGAGCTAATCAAACACACTATTAAAGCATCTAAATCAAACCCATTGATCCTGACTCCTTTTGTTTCTTCATTTTGAGCTAGAGTTTGCTATGAACCACCCAGGAGGGTGATGGTGAGTTTGAAGCTGCCATTAATGTGGGGAACTTGATTTTCAGAGGAAATTCTAATAGGGAGCACGTGGGCAGTGTTCTTGGTGGGAGGATGTGGTGGTGTGTAAGCACTTTTGACCTGGTGGCAGTGGGAGGATTTGGCTAAGGTAGAGGGCAGAGAAGCTATCCTGGTAGACTGTGAGCCCACAAGGCCTTGGAAGGCCAGTAATTTGGCTTTAGCCTCCCAGGAATTTTGGACTCCAAATGAAATGGTGCTACCTGGAGATGAATTGATGAAGATATGGACTGTGGTTAGAAAGGCTTCCTTGGAGGTTAGGTCTCAGGTTAAAAGATGACAACTGTGGGGCATAATGTTGGCTTGAGGTCAGGAGCCTACACTGATCACTGAACAATGATGGTGAAACCATAAGAGAAAAGAAGAAAAGAGAAAAGAGAAAAGAAGACCCCATGGAAAGACAAGCAGTCTCAACTAACTGGAACCCCAGATCTCAGATACTGAGCCACCAACAAGACAGCATACAGTAGCTGTCCCGACACCACAACACACGTATAGCAGATGACTGCCTCTTCTGGACTCAGTGAGAAAAGATGCACCTAACTCTTGAGAGAATTGGAGCCCCAGGGAATAGTAGGGACATCTAGTTCGAGACAGGATAGGAAGTATAGGATGAGGAACAATCAGAGGGCAGTCCAAAGAGGGATAACAAATGGACTGTAAAAAAAAAAGGATTAAAAATAATAAAATATGCAAAATAGAAATTATAGGTGGTTTTCCTTTTTAATTTTTAAATCTTCTGCCTCATTCTAAAAAGATTTATAAAAGAATTAGTAGGTATATAGTGCTATGATGCTGTGTAGAATATATGTTTCTTCACTCTTTTCTTTTTTCTCTTCTGCTCTTTCTCCTCCTCTTCATTCTCCTCCTCTTCTTCTTCTTAGGTTTTGAAACAGGGTCTCTCTACACAGTCCTTGCTGTCTTGACTCACTGCACAGACCCAGTTCACCTTGAATTCACAGAGATCTGACTGCCTCAGACTTTGAGTGCTAGAATGTGCCCTCTGTCTTACGCACACACTGATCTCTAAATAACAGTAGTGGAGAAATGCTACTATCTAACTGCCTTGGAAGTCAAGCAGGTCAAAATAGTTACAGAACATTAATCTACTTATTTATGAACATCTTCAATGGCGTTCTCAGAAGGGAGCCCTGGGTTTTAATAGAATATGTCATAAAACAGCGCAGCTCCTGTCATCAGAGGCTGAACCTAGGTTTTAGAGAGAAGAGTTTTCACCTATTATGTATAAAAATAATGTTTCACAGAACAAATATGGGAAAACTAACTCTCAGGAGAGGCTCCAAATTAGCACTGGGGACCCTGCCTCTAAGTATTCACATTTGAACTATTCACTTTTCGTCACCTCCTAGGCTTCTGCTGCAGCTGGTCTTTTAGACTGAACTTCTGAGAGGCTGTCCAGTCAGCTTTCACAACAGTATTAGAAGAGTTTAATTTCAGGTCCTAGGTACCACTTTCTTTTCATGTAATCTTGACCACTCCCTATTTCCTGTGAATAGTGGCATCTTTCTCCTTCCCTGTCTGAACATGGTCAGGCTACTTTCTGAAGAGCATTTAGATCTGCCTGATGCTCAGGTGACTGTTGGGAACTGGGACTACCAGCTATGACCACCACCATCTCTTGTTCTAGAGGTGGCATAAATAAGTACTCAAAAGCTCACTTTCAAGAACAACCACCGGGCAGTGGTGGCACACACCTTTAATCCTAGCACTTGGGAAGCAGAAGCAGGATGATTTCTGATGTCAAGCCCAGCCTGTTCTACACAGTGACTTCCAGGACAGCTAGGTCTACACAGAGAAACCCTGTTTCGAAAAAAACAAAAACAAAAACAAAAAACAAAAGAAAAAAAGATGACTTATATCTTATGTCTTTATGTGTATATCTTTATGCGTATGAGTGTTTTGGCTATATGTATGTCTGTGTACTACATATGTACATTACTCTTGCAATCAAAAAAGAGTGTCATGTCTTCTGGGATTGGAGTTAATAGCCAGTTGTAAGCTGCTGTGTGGGTGTTGGGAAATAAGCCTGATCTCCTAAATGTGCTCTTAACCTCAAAGTCATTTGTCCAGGCCCTGTTCTTAAAAAGGCCACTTACATGGTATGAGAAGCACTTGCATTATGACATGAGAAGCCTGTGGCTAAGATCTTAGTCTCTAAAGTCACTGAAGTCCATTTTTACGGTCCTCTGAAACACTTGTTGGTTCATTATAGATTAAAAAAATATATAGAGAAAACTGAAACCTAAGTCCTTGTAGTTCACTGATGACTTCTAATAATTTTAACAAGTGAAAAATCAATTGAGAGTGCACAATAGATATAATACATCTTATTATACTACCGGAAGTAGGAATAGAAAATTGATATGCAAAATAAGATAACAAAACTAATATAAAAAGAGTATTTTGGCCAAAATAGCTCTAGTGATGACACAGTTCAAAGACACAATAATAATATAATAATTTGTATGTGTGAATGTGCTAATAAAGCTACATAGAAAAGTGTAATATACATCCTTATTCAAAAATTAATGTTATATAATACCTAACAAAAATCTAAAAGGGAAGATTGAGGTCTTTATTTTTAATTTACTGAAATAACAAACAGAAACACCATAACTTTATTACCTAATATCATGAGGAAAGACACCAACAGGACCCCAATAATTAAAAGTAGGGCTCCATAATCTGTTCCCAAGTATCCAGAATTGGTTCTCAGGCCTTTCTAGATATGAAGATACAATTCATGCTTAAGTCCATTAAATAGAGTAGTGATATATTTAATTATAATATATACCCATTTTTTTCCTATATTTTATCTTAATATCTCATTTGAACAGGAATTTGCTATAGTGTCTAGACAGATCTCATATTTGGGAGCTGAAGTGATTCTCTTACTTCAGCTTCCTAAGTATCTGGGACTAAAGGCATGTACCACTACACGTGGCTCTTCCCTATAATTCATGCCAGCTACCAGTCACATAAACGTTACACTGTAAATGGGATGTAAATAGCTATCCTTCTTGATTGTTTAGCGAAGGATGAGAAAGAATTATACTTCTTCAGTACAAATACAGTTTTCTAACATTTTTCAGTCGGCAGTTGGTTGAATTGTAGATGGAGAACCTGCACATAAGAACCATAACCGTACTTATGTTAGCATGGTTTCCTCTACTAAGATTAATGAAGATAAGGCTGAGAAACACTTTCCCTTTGACTTTCTCCCTGTGACTCATTAATACTGATGTAGCAGAGTTAATTTCTCTAACATTGCCTCTTAGAAATTGAAAGAACAAAGGTTTTCTTTTCAAGGATCCTTTACAAATCTTACACAAGTTTAACCTTAAATGACAACATGAATTTTAACTTCATGTCATAGAAAAGCAATATAAAGTATGTTTTAGCACTTTATCATATGAGCAGATTGCTACCCCAAAACTGTCATTTTCACAAAAAGAAAACCAGTTCAAAATGGTCATTTTCTCAGAAAGGCAACCAGTTTTAAGGTTTGTTTGAATAAAATCAACAAATGTGTCTTTTGACTGTCTTACTAATAAACCCAATACAAGTTATGTAGTTTTTCCATTTTCAACTCTTAGTGGTTGTGATACAAGAACTATACAAGATTAGTCTATCTCTATCTCCTCATGGAGGGGGCCTGAGGCCTGAGCCCTCCCTGAGATCTAATAAGCAGTTGAATAGCATGAAAGCTCTTCATCCTCCCTGAGGAAGTACTGGTGTTTAATTCTTGTTCAAGAGGGGAAAGTCAGTTACCTCAGTAGTTTAGACACTGGAAAGTTATCCTGTGGTACCACAAATAACTCTTTATTCTTTTGTTTGCACATACAGAGAAACAAAAACAGGTTTGGCAAAATTTAACTCCCTATTTGTCTTCCTCTTTTAAGTTCTTTGTCCATAGACCTTTAACAGTTTTCTACAATGGTCAAATTTGTCATTTACCATTCTTCTCTTTACCATTCTAAATCAGCAAACCACTGTATTTTAGGGCAGGCACAGTATCTTTTCTGCGCATAAGAAATCTTCCTAGCATGTAGAAGGCTGAGTGAAGCAGGAAAATTGTCATAATTTCAAGGCCAGTCTGGAAGACAGAAGTCCAGCTCAGCCTGAGCTATGCTTTGCAACTGTCTCAAAAATAATATGCCTTATCATCTTGAGTTTCCTAGTATAACTTCATTCACATAACTTTTAAGGAGCTTCATGTGGTTCCCAAGATAAAAATGAATGATGGCTAATTAGGAGTTTTTGTCTTGCCAGCAGGCATAGTAAGTTTCATGGTCATACCTAGAGCATTCTTTCATCATTTGCTCCCATAGCCGCTTTCATAGCATGGAAGAAACCATTGTAGTCGTTTATAGAACCAAAGCTAGAACCTCTTTGTCATTGGGCATTGGGCTTACCAGCCTATTTTCAGTATCCTATCTTACTTGGAAATTATCTTTAAAAGATATGCTGAATATTTATTTTTAGTTCTCTAAAACCCTCAGAAATTCTGATCAAAATAACAGACTACTATAAATTCAACAGAATAAGAATCATTTTCTTTCAACATAAATTTCTGCTTTTTATAATCTTAAAATATTTTTATGAGTATTACTAGCTCATTTGGTCATGAATATATATGTTTTTAGGAAAACAATTCTAAGAACTTAAAATGTATGTTTTATATTATTATGTATAACATTGCCAAAATAGAGAAGACATGCATATTTATATTAAACTCATGAATCTACTCCTACTTACTGACTATTTTAAAAATCAGAAACCACCCTTGTCAAGATCTTAAACCACTGTTCTGTATGCCATGACATTTTTAAGTAGATATTTATATGTATTAAGTGATCTACTAATGAGTAGAAATCTTACAAACCAGATTCTCTGTTCCCTTTCACCTAATGAGTCTATTCAATGTAAACTATGACTATAACTAGAAAAATACCCAAATCCTAAAGTCAAATCCTCACTTCTTTCTACCAGTCATAGGAAATCATTTAATAACTGTGGTAGAGTAAGTCTGCAATGCTACCACTTGGGAGTTGGATGCAGGAGGATCAAGGCCTTTGACTGTCCATAGCTCTGTAGTGAGTTTGAGACCACGATGATTTATGTCAGACTTGTCTTAAAAAAAAAAAAAGCTGTACCCCACAATTCAAACAAAAATATAACGTTATTATGAAGGCACAAAAATCGTAAATATTAGTATCCAGTTGGCCCTCTGGATTTACTGACACAAGTCAAGAAAGAAATTCCTGGGCAGACCTTTCACTTTGCATAATATGTGCTTGTCAACAAGATCTACCTTTGATGTGGTTTTATATTATGTGACTCTGTGGTCATCTTTTCCTGTGTTGCAAAGTGTTTAAAAGGCACTGTGGGAAGCCATTCAGGACTCTCTGGCCAGTCGGACAGAAATCTGTGCCAGGCAGTAAACAAGCCCATAATTGGTGGATGGCTCACCCTTAATCCCTGACTGGCTGAGCAAGCCTGCCTGGTGAGGTGATGTGACTTGTGGTGATTGGTTGAGGTGTGGTTGTGGCTTGAGTGGATAAAAAAGCTTGTACCCTGAGAGGCAGGGGATTTGAAGAGAGAGCTGCCTGAGTAAACCGCATTAAGAAGAACCTGTGGTTGCGTTTTCCTTGCTGGTCGAGTTGTATGCAACAAGGCAATATTTTTTTTAGAAAGGGTGAAATCATGTTACCTGTATATATGCTACTTATCTATTCACGAGGAAAATGGCAGATATAGCCAGTTCAGTAGGAGAATGTTGACCAGAAATAATAAAATAAATGTATAATTAGAAATAATTTTGTTTTACTATATTGTTGAAGGGAAAACTATTAAAACCTGGATATCCATAGCGTTCCCTGTTTAGATCAGTATCCTGACAGCATATAGCCCAGAAATGTTAAGAAGCAAGGCTTAGACAATCACAGGGTTTGTCTTGCCCCAGACTTTAGAGATCACAGCAAATAACTATAAGGATCACCTCTTATTTTAGACTGAGGCAGTACAACTGATGATGACATGTTCCAATATAGTAAAAGAAAAAAAAATTCTGTTGCTTGTGCTTTAGAGCTTGGCCAGGGCCATTCTAGCCCCATCCTTTGACAAAAGCACAACACAGCTCAGAAAATCGTGGTGATGCCATCAGCAACTGTCAGACTTTAACTCTATCGATGTGCTTCGAACTTCTCTCATCTTCTGGGGTTTTTAGATGGTGGTATTTGTGAGACATCTAAATGAATCGTAGGATTAGGAGCATGCTGTGTAGACTTGGGAGTGGATATATAGACTGGAGAGATAAAATGAGAAGCATGGTGATCCTTGGATAGCCTGAGTCACATATCCCTGCAGGTTTGGTAAAAGATTCAATGCAGATTGCCAATACCCACTATGAGCATGGACCCTAGCACACACTACAGTGCTTTCTTTTCTTTTTCAGGGCTCTTACCTGTGCCAGGGAATGTAGCTTAGAAACTGCTGTGTGATGTGTAGAAGATAACATTCATTGGATCAGTTCAAAGCTATGGGAGCTGGCAGTTAATAGGCAAAGCTTCAGACTACATCCTTCCAATGAATAACTAGGGTCCAGTCTAGGTGAATTTCTGGATCCCCAGTAGACATGAATAACATGCAGTATTCTAGAGTAGTAACCATATTAATGATGCTTCTTTTGCTCTTGTGTCTTTCTCTCTTCTGTGTCCCCCAAGTTCATTCTGCTTTCTTTGCATGCCTCCCAAATGAACATTTTTGTCTTTACCTTGGTTTATGGGAGGATTTGTCAGAATAAAGATGAAAAATTGTGTCATGGCATGCACAACTGTGGAAATGGAAACCATGCAGGAGCAAATGTTGTAATATCTACATAGTCTGTGAAAAAGTGAATGCTTTTGTTTCAGAAGGAGAGTGAATGGTGTTTTTCAATAAGCTGGAAGGGGGCCAATAAAGGGTTTATTTTACTGTAGAGTTTAATAAGAATTAACCAGAACACAGTTGCAGTTGTTCTTACAGAAGTTAACTGGATAGATGGGTAGAGGCTGGCTAGTATAGGTCTTGAATTAAAGACTTTTGAGGTGTTTTTTGGAAATCATGATTAAAAATTTCCTCCCTCTGTGAGATTTCTACTATGATTGTGTGAAAGATGAATAAACTCGGATAAATAGATCTAGCTTTATAGTACAGTTTTTGAACTTTCATGATTTGACAAATCCATCTGTATGATCAGGTTATACTCTAGAGCTCTGCATTAGGAAAACACATTCTATAGCTCCTGTGGACATACACACAAATGAACAAACACGTCTTTATTGTGTTGCTTGTTTTCAGAATTGAATGCATTTTATTAATAATCTGAAAGCAATAGCTTCAGTTTCCATGTTCTTAGAAACAGAACCTTAAAGACCCTAAAAACTCTAAAAAATAAAAACATAATAAAAAAATAAATAAAAAACCTTGAAGCTTTAAAAAATCAACAAAAACCCTATAAATTTCTAGAAAAAAAAACTAAAATAACCTAAACTCCCCCCAAAAAACCCCTGAAAACTCTAAAATACTAAAAAGCCCGAAAAGAAACATAAAACCTAAAAAAAAGTAAAAGGTAAAAAGCACTAGAATCTTTAAATAAACACTAAAACAGGTCTACAATCAAAAAAAAAAAAGCAAACCTAAAATACTTAATAAAGAATTAAAAACAAATAAACAAACAACAAGAACCTAAAACAAAACAAACCAACCAAACAAACAAACAAAAAAAAACCAACTAAAATTCTGAAAAAAACTATCAGCCAGGCAGGCATTCAACTTACAGAGTTCAGCCTGCTTCTGAATGCTGGTATTAAAGGGCAATAACACTATACTTGGCTCCTTTTGGTTTTTATATTTGTTTTCTAAAAGATTTTTAAAACTTTTTCCCTGTGGGGTGTGTGGGGGGTGTGTGTGGGGGGGCAAACAGGCCATCAGATCCTCTGGAACTAGAATTGCAGGTAGTTGTGAACGACCAGGTAAGTGTTAGAAATTGAACCCTGGTCTTCTGCAAAAGCAACCAGTGTGCTTAAGCAGTGAGCTATCTCCTCATTCCCTTCTGCTTGCTCTAATCTCCTCTTCACTGTTCATCTTTCCCAGATATGTCTTTAATTCCTACTTCTTCTGTCTGTTTTTATTTGGTGGATTCCCCTTTGCTTTTCTCTTGTTTCTCCAATTACTTCACCAAGATTCTTTGTTTCCTTTTGTTTTGGAAGATTCTCACCTAATCTTAAATCCAGACTTTAGGGTAGTTTTTTAAACTTGCTGGTGGTTCAGACAATGGTTTCCTCTAAATGTCACCACTAGGGGACTGGTTTTACTCCTCTGCTTCTCATTTGGTGAAATGTCATGGTGTCACAGTGATTTCTATTTTGACTTCATTTGTCTAAGATGTCAGCATGCCCTGCTTATAGACTGTGGTACAACAACTGTTTAACTTCCATAACTTTATAACTTTTTTGTGATGTTTTGATTTTCTTGGTTTGCCTGATTGAATGAAGGGGATTATTCCTCCAGACAGGACTAGTAGTTCTCAATCTTCCAAATGTTGTGATTCTTTAATACAGAGCTCCCCAACCATAATGTTATTTCATTGTGACTTCATAACTTTAATTTTGTTATAGTCATGAATTGTAATGTAAATATCTTATAAACAAGATATATGATATGTAACCTCTGTGAAAGGGTTGTTTGAGCACTCAGAGGAGTCTAAACCCATGGTTTGAAAACCACTAATCTGGACACAATGGGGCTACCCTTATCAATGTAGATTGTTTATCCAGTGTTGCTGGGCAGAAGTCTCCATCCCTTGAAGGCAAAGGGTGTTCCAAGAACAGGCTTCTTCCGAGTCCCCAAACCTGTGTCCACACCTATACACCTTGCTGATGATCACTGATGTATCAGAAGACCATACTTAGCAAATTAGAGTAATACTGTTTTCTTTTACATCCTAGAAAATGGGGATTCTAAAAATGGTTCCACTAGCTAAAAGCAGTGGCTGGTGCTCTTCCTAGGGATCCCTTACATAATGTTCCTTTATATCACCAAGGCCAACATTAGATAGCTGAGTTCCTCCTAGATGGTACCTCTCCGATCTATTCTCACCCTCTATGCTGCTTTCTTTCATGAAGAACACACATGATAACACTGAACCCATCTCCTCCTTAGTCAGCACACATAGCCTAATTATTTTCCCCATATGGCCCAGTTGTTCATGATTCTGAGGCATACATGTTGTATTGACAAGCAGAATGACTCTGATTGGCAAGTATATAATGAAGCATATTTTGTATGACTTCTTTTCAGGAGTGTGGAAATTCAAGATGAACACACCATCAGCATATGAAAAAATTCTTGTGAGATGTTGTCATCTCATAACGGATCCAATGGGCTAGAAAGACAAAAGAGGGCGGCAAACTCCCTTTCATAATTAAACCTTTTCTATAACAGCATAATTAATTGATTTTTATTTGTAGGCCATATCCCTCCTGACCCAATCAAATTCTACAAAATATATTTACACCTGGAAATTAATCTTCAGAAAATTCCTTTTGGGGAATCACATTCAAACAAAAGATGAAGGTGAATATTTCAACAGCTATAGTTGTGTGGCAGAATTATTCTTCCTACGTCATGTACCCTTAAGATCTCTAGCTACCTAGTAGCTCACTAGCTACCTAATAGCTCACTGAGTGACATGTGTTTTTGATGATTAATGATATACAAAGACTGAAGCACCTTGCCATATCTGGTCAACCATATCAAGCTCAAAAGAGCAACATCCACATGTGAGTAGCAAAATATAAATAAATTTTGTAGTGTCTTGAAGCTAAAATCCCCAGTTTAATCAAAACATTATTTAGACTCTGTTACTTTATAACAGTGTGCTTTAAGTGTACAAGTCACCGGGTTTTGTTGTGACTTTTTGCATAGGTTTATAGTGTCCTTTTACCATCTTCACCCACCCCACTATTCTCCATTTCTATCTGCTCACCCCCCTGATGCTGCCCTTACTCTTCCAATATATCTCCTATTACTTAATGTCCCTTATTAAAATTACAATTTCACTAATACACATAGATGAGAAATACATTAATATATTTCTCATGTTTTAAGCCATTCATCCAGTGATTGACATCTAAAGTTACTCCATAGCTTGTCTATTTGACACAGTGAGGCAGTAAATATTGATGATATGGATGCGTAGTGGTACTTTTTAGACTCTTTTTTTTTTATTAAGTTAACTTAACCTGGGAAGATAGGACCTCAGATAAAGAACTGCCTCCATCACAATGGCCTGTGGTCATACCTACAAGGAATGATTTTTTTTGATGGCTGATGTTGAAGGGTCTACCCCACTATGGGTAGTGTCAGCCCCTATGAAGAGGATGTACAGAGTGTGGTGTGGACTGTGGAGGGGACTGAAATGGATTTTTCTGGAAGACCTGAAGATCTATGTGGCATGAACAATTAAATTGCCCTCTAATTTGTAAGTAAATTCCATACTTAACTGTGTCCAGTATTGTGTCTATCCAAAATTTAAAAGTAAAATTATCACCTCTATTTCATCCTGTTTTACTGCATTTAATCTATGAAATCACTTGTAACCAGAAATGCTGATACATTTTATAGACCTTTAAAATATGACTGGTAGATATCGGGTTTGTTTTAACTTCATCACAACTTTATAAGCAGTCCCAAGAGCTAAGTTGTCTTCTCACTTTGCAAAGAATACATAATTCATGATTGCAATTGGCTTCAATACAAGGTATTTAATCCTGTCAAATTCCAGCTTTGTTTGAATAAAAATGGTCCTACTCTAACTGTGGATTTCCATAAAGCAAATTTTGGTGTGCAATCCAGTGTGCTGCCTCAAAGAGCCAGGCAACATTTCTGATACGAAGAACAGCTTAAAGATAATCAGGGGAAAGATTGGAACAGGGAAAATGACCACCATGGATGTTGGTGAGTCAGAAACCGGAGACTTTCATAAAAGGAAAATAAAAACAAAAACAAAACAAAACAACAAACAAATAAACAAAAAACCAACCACCAAACAATAAAAACGATGCACGAGTGATCTACTTGGGCAGAATGTGACTCAGGTCATCAGGTCATTTCGGTAGGGAATTAATTTTGGGTTTCTAGGAGGCCATATGAAAAGGTAAAGCCTAGATGCTGAAAGTTTCTGAGTCCAACTAGGGAAGGAACCAGCATGAGAGGGGTTCTATGATGTAAGCTGAACTAGAGTGATGTTACAGAGCACTGGTCAGGGGTTTGCACATCTATTCCACTTGGAGGCGCTAGAATCCCTTGAAGGTGGGTGGGTACTACTATGTTTGCAGTAGTGTGTAAAAGCCAGGTCAGCTCCTGAACCACAAAGTTGTTCCATAGGCTTTTGGTGCCTGGTCTGTATCAGAAGACAGAATCTTGACGACTAGGACATTTTCTTTGAGAAAGTACATTTATGAAGTAACTGGGACCCTCATAGCTCCAGAAAGCTAAAAGTTTTCCCTCCTACAGTGAGTAACTGTACATTCTAATTTCTCCCATGTTTGGGAGCTAGGAGGATGGATGGTCTAGGTTAGTGGATCTTCTGAATTTATTATCCTTGCTAACAATATCTCATTCACAATTCCACTATCTCTTTTGCATGCAGCCAGGGGGAGGGTCTCCTCCATACTGGACAGAGCTTTAAAGCCCTAGAGTGATAAGTTTCCTCCAGAAAGGCCACACCTACTCCTACAATACCACACCTACTCATAGGCCATCTACATTCAGACCCCAACACTGGTTTCATAGCAACTTGACAAGATTTAGAGTCTTCTAAGAGGAAGAGCCTCAGTTGAGAAAATGGCTCCATAAGGTCCAGCTGTCAAGAATTTTCTTAATTGGTGGAAGAGCGCCCGGACCATTCTCGGTAGTGACATCCTTGTGGTGGTAGTCCTGGGCTCTTTGCAAAAAGCAAGACTTGAGGAGCAAGTCAATAAGCATCACCACTCCATAGCCTATGCATGAGCTCTCTTTCTCTCTCAATATCTACTCCTCTAACACTTAGTATGAATAATGATTCTCTTATTTTCTCTCCTACAAAGGGGATGATATTGGATTGTCATCTGCAACATTCATTCACTTTCTCTTAGCAATCAACTAATATCAAAGTCACACATTCACTCAGATTACAAAATAAGGTATATGAGCTCTTGTAAACGGTTATGCTGAATCAGAGTAGGGGAAGGACACTTCCAATGTGTAGTTACATCCAAGAGCATGGCCTTTAAAAACTGGTGAATCAGTAGAAGATGAGACAATGTATAGAAGAGGTTGTTTCTTTAGGTTTAGTTTGGCTTAGCTTTGTTTATTTCAGTTACCCACAACCATTATAAGAAACACTGAGGAACACAGTTTAATGCCTATCTCTTGACCTGAATCCTAATACTTGCCTTAGAACCAACATTATATTTCTCAATTACAATGTAAAATATGTATTTTTAGAGATTTTTTTCATTCATTAGCTATTATACCCACTTCAACAAGTTTGAGAAATGTTCCTAATGACCCAACTAACAGCTGAAAAATTCAGATGCAGATATTTGCACCCAACCAATGGACTGAAGCATCTGACCCCTGTTGTTGAATTAACAAAGTTTAAAAGATGTTAAAGAAGAGGGCATCCCTGTAGGAGGACCAACAGTCTCTATTAAACTGCTCTGCCAAGATGTCTGAAACTCTGGCCCACCAAAGAGATGGAGGACACCTGCTGATATGATGCCTCCAACACACATACAGAAGAATATTGCTAGGAAGAGGACTCTACAAGTCCCTTCTCCCCACTGGAGGGCATTTCATCTAAGGTCCCTCCCTTTGAGTCCTGAGTGTCTCTCACCTCCCAGGTCTCTGGTATATTCTAGAGTGTTTTCTCACCTCCTAACTCACAAAGTTGCCTGTTTCCATTTTTTTTTTCTGGTCTTCAGCTCTTCAGTCCTGTTTCCCACCCCCACTGTACCTGATCAAGTTCTTCTCTTACCCTCCTTGTCCCCGTTCCCACACAGTTCCCTCCCTTACCCTCCCTGTAGTGATTGTTTTAAAACTTCTTAACATTTCTAATTATTTTTATTCATAAAGATAATTGAAATTTATTTCTTGGTTTATTATCTTATTAGTTTCCAAATTGACGAGATACAAATATCGAAGGTAAATTGGATTGATTTTATTTCATTTTGTTTGAATTTTTACTTAGTGTGATGTTTATTCTCCAGGAACGTCTAGAATGTTGAGGTTCAGCATTCCATGTAGGTTCTATTACCGATATTTGACAACATACCTGGCTTTCATTGTTCTTAATAAAATAGTCCCAAAAAATCTTCTATAAACAATATAAAATTGTCACTGTTATGTCTGATAGATGAAAATATTTCCTGTTCACTAACAAAATTCATTGAAAGAAAGTATATTTGTTTCTTGGAAAAAAAAAACTAAACTGCTATCTGAGAGGCAGGATAAAAGAACTGATTAGCCCCCTCTCTGTTTTCCAGGCTCAGCTCCTTCTCTCTGTTCCTATTGTTCTTGATGTTCCAGTACATGGAAACGGCATGGCCAAGAAATGAGCGTGAGTGGGTAGGGGAGCTGGGTGTGGCAGGGTAGGGGGGAATTTGGGGATAGTATTTGAAATGTAAATGAAGAAAATATCTAATTAAAAAATAAAAAAAACATAAGTGTATTCACATATGTACACAAGGACATGTGGCACACATACACATAATATAAAATTATCATTCCTTTTCAAGACTGTGTTTGTTTTGTTTTGTTTTGTTTTGTTTTTGTTTTGTTTTGTTTTGTTTTGTTGTATATTTGGGGTCCCGGAACTTACTTTGTAGACTAGACTGGCCTCAAACTGAGATCTTTGTTCCTCTGCCTTCCAAAAAGTGGGATAAAAGGTGTGTGCCACCACCACCTTGCTTCAAAATTATTTTTTACTTAGTGGGAGAGGCCCATTATTTTTTTCTTGTTAGGATATTTCCAAATCATCAAGATGTCATTTTTCCTTACTAAACTTATAAGATTAAATCAACCCCTATAGAAATATGACAGTTATTTTTGGAGACAGGTCAGTTTACTAGAAGCATCATTTAAAAAATATTTCTGGAGCCAGTGCCTTGAGCATGCCTAGAGTGAAAACTCTGCAGCCAGTCCTACAACACCTGAAGGCAGCTCCATTCCCAGGCACTCCAACATTCCCAGGATCAGATGATCAGACATGAGGAAGACACAACATCTATCCCCAACACCTACAGTAACTGAGACAAGAAGGACCCAGGTATGCAGGAACTCTGCCAGACCAGTGGCATGTGTTACTTCCATTCTGTCTGGGTCAGGGCCCTGTACAATCCTTGGATGCAAACTCAGCACCCAGCCCCATAACACCCAGAGGCAGCTCCACTCCCAGGAGCTCTAACATGGCCAGGTCCAGAGGATCCCAGGATCCCAGGAGCTTGGTCACACCAGGATCTCAAGCTCCCAAAGGCAGCTTGATTCCCAGATCAGATACACCCAGGATCTCAGGATCCCAGGATCCCATAACAACAGGATCACAGAGACAACTAGACTTGGAAGAGCTCTGACACAGGATCACAGGAAGGACAGTCACACAGCCAGGGCATGTAGCACTAGACATAACCAGATGGTGAGAGACAAGCATAAGTAAATAAGCACATAAGCTTTTGCCATCTTGTAAAAATCCTACAGTCACCTAGGAAGAGAAAACATCAAATAGGATCTGCCTATAGTTCATGGGTCTATAGGCATGCTTGTTGGAATTTTTTAAAAAATATATTCACATAAAAATTTTCATATATTATGATTTGAACATATTCTTTCCCTTCTTTATCTCCCTACCATTCAACTCAGAGACACCATAAAACTTATAGAAATTATGGACCAATGGATTTAACAGATACCTATATAACATCTCACCCTAAAACAAGAACACACATGGTATGTACTCATTGTTAAGTGGATATTAGACAAAGAACATGGAAAACCCATGATACAACTCATTGGTACTATCCATTACTCCACCTCTGGTCAGGATTGTCTTTCTAACTCATCCTTGCATAGATTCCTGAGCCTTGAAGGGGAGAGCTTGATAAAGACATCCTCTAGGGCTTCAAGTCTCTCCCTCTGTATGCATTGTCCAGTTGTGGCTCTCTGTGTTAATTACCACCTTCTGTAGGAAAGTCACATCTGATGAAGTGTTAGTGATATGTATGTATATATGTAGAGCAATTAGGAATCATTGGAAGTCATTTTACTGCTGTGTTCATTTAGGACAATTAATAATAGCAGATTTTCATCTAGGGTTTTATGCCCTGTCTAGAGTCAGATGCTTAGCCTGAGCTCCCCATCCACATTTAACCCCTCTATATTAGTTTCTTCTTCATTCCTTTATACCACTATACTCTATTTCCCCTTCCTTGGAAGAGCTCCTCCTCCTTCATGATCCCTTACTACATAGCTCATCTCTGTTATTCTAAATGAAACACACACATATATAAAGCTTACAAGCTAATTCCGTATATAGGTGAAAGCATGCAATTTGTGTCTTTCTGGGTCCGGATTGCCTGTTGGGAATTTTCCTGATTAAGAGTTGATGGGAGAGGATCCAATACTCAGTGAATGGTGCTATTCCTGCAAAGATGGTAATAAAATATATAAGAAAGCAAGCTGAGAATGAGTCTTGAAATGGCTCAGTGTTTGATAGCAGTGCCTGCTCTTTTAGAAGGCCAGGGTTTGAATCCCAGAACTCATGTGGCAGCTCACAGCCATAAGTAGCTCCAATATTAAGGGACCAAGCTCCCTCTTCTTGCCTCTGTGAACCCTGGACCCACAAGGCCCACAAACATCCATCAGAGCAAAACACTTAAAATGTATTACACACACACACACACACACACGTGTGTGTGTGTGTTATTAAAATTAAAGTTAAAAGAAATTTTTAAATGTTGTATGAAAAAAATCTGAGACTACCACTGATATCGTAAAGTATGTTGTAACAAAATCCTCTCAAGGATAGCTGCATAGTTGGGTGATAAGCTTGGTAATTTGGAAAACCTGGGGCAAGAGAGGGGGTCAGCTGAGCAAAAACCACACACAAGAATCAGGGCCAGGAATAGGCGAAGGCGAAGAAGATGGAAAATAACCTCCTTCCAGAGAACTGGGCTTCAATTTCCTGTTAGTGGAGTAGATCATTTTCTATGACAGTAAATTACTCTAGATGCCTGAGATCTTCTGCCCCTGTATTCCTCATGAGTGTTCTCAAGTACTTAACATCTAACATCTTAACATGAACTGGCTGGGGATATGGCCCACATCACTGGCAGGGAACACATAGCTCCAGAGCATGTGTGGGGTTGTACAGAACAACGAACAGCTCTAGCAACTCTTCAAACAAGGGGGTACATCAATGTTTGAGCCACCAGAACCTGATGACAACTGATGATGCCTGGGTCTCAAGAGTCTGAAGGTTCACTGCACCTTCAGCCTCACCCAGCCCCAGTGTCCTACTAGCTGGGGGAGCTAATCAAACATACTATTAAAGCATCTAAACCAAACCCATTGATCCTGACTCCTTTTGTTTCTTCATTTTGAGCTAGAGTTTGCTATGAACCACCCAGGACGGTGATGGTGAGTTTGAAGCTGTCATTAATGTGGGAAACTTGATTTTCAAAGGAAATTCTAATAGGGAACATGTGGACAGTGGTCTTGGTGGGAGGAGGTGGTGGTGGCAGTGGGAGTATTTGGCTAAGGTAGAGGGCAGAGAAGCTATCTATCCTGGTAGACTGTGAGCCCAAGGTCTTGCAAGGCCAGGAATGTGGCTTCAGCCTCCCAGGAACACTGAATTCTAAATAAGATGCTGCTAAGTGGAGATGTGGGGAAGAAGACATGGATTGTGGTAGGAAAGGCTTCCTTGGAGGTTAAGTCTCAGGTTAGAAGATGATGATGCTGGTGTGGGGCATAATGTTGGCATGACTTTCAAGGGTCATGACCCTTTCCTGAGCACTGAGCGATGATGAAACCAGTAGAGAAAAGCTGGAAGAAGACACCATGAGAAGACAAGTTGGCTCTAATAACTGGAATCCCAAAATCTCTGATACTGAGCCACCAACCAGACAGTGTACACTATCTGGTCCGAGGCCACAACACACACTGCCTGTTGTGGACTCAGTGAGAGAAGATGCACCTAAATCTTGAGAGATTTGGAGCCCCAGGGAATAGTAGGGACATCTACTTGGAGACAGGAGAGGAGGTATAGGACAAAGAACAACCAGACTGCAGTCCAAAGGGGGATAATGATTTGACTGTAAAATAATAATAATAATAATAATAATAATAATAAGCATATGCAAAATAGAAACTATAGGTGGTTTTCCTTTTTAATTTTTAAATCTGACTCATTCTAGAATAATTTATACAAGAATTAGTTGATATATAGTGCTATGATGCTGTGTAGAATATGTTTCTACAGACTTTTCTTTTTTTCTTTCCACCTATTTCTTCTCCTCTACATTCTCCTCCTCTTCCTCTTCATAGGTTTTGAAACAGGGTCTTTCTGCACAGTCCTCACTGTCTTGACTCACTCCACAGACCAGGCTGACCTTGAATTCACAGAGATCTGACCACCTCTGTCTTTGAGTGATAGAATGAGCCTTAGGCACCTCTGTCTTTGAGTGCTAGAATGAGTCTTAGCCACATTGATCATCTAAATAACAGTAGTGGAGAAATGCTACTAACTGCTTTCTAATTCAAGCAGGTTGAAATAGTTACAGAACATTAATCTACTTATTTATGAACATCTTCAATGCCGTTCTCAGAAGGGAACTCTGGGTTTTGAATGATAGGATATGTCATAAAACAGTGCAGCTCCTGTCATCAGAAGCTGAACCTAGGTTTTAGAGAGTTTTCATTTATTATGTATAAACTCTACCCCTAATGTTTCACAGAACATACATGGGATAACTAACACCCAGTAGCTGTCCCAACCTAGCACTGGGGACCCTGCCTCTAAGTGTCTACATTTGGAGTGTTCACTTTTCATCATCTCCTAGTCTTCTGCTGCTCCTGGCCTTTTAGACAGAACTCAGAGGCTGTCCAGTCAGCTTTCACAACAGTATTAGAAGAGTTTAATTTCAGGTCCTAGGGTACCACTTTCTTTTCATGTGATCTTGACCATTCCTTGTTTCCTCTGAACAGTGGCATCTTTCTCCCTTCCTGTCTGCACATGGTCAGGCTACTTTCTAAAGAGCAGTTAGATCTGCCTAATGCTCACCTGATTCTTGGGAACTGGGACTACTAGCTATGACCACCACTATCTGTTTTTCTAGATGTGGCATAAATAAGTACTCAAGAACTCACTTTGTCTCTAGCTGCATATGTATCAGAAGATGGCCTAGTTGGCCATCAGTGGAAAGAGAGGCCCATTGGTCCTGCAAACTTTATATGCCTCAGTATAGGGGAATGCCAGGGCCAAGAAGTAGGAGTGGGTAGGTGGAGGAGCGTGTGGGGGACTTTTGGGATAGTATTGGAAATGTAAATGAAATAAATACCCAATAAAAAAGGGGGAAAAAGCAAACAAAACAAGCAAACAAACAAAGCAGAACAAAAAAAAAAAACAAAAAAGATGACTTTTATCTTACTTTGGGTAGGCCATATAGGTTAGGAAACTGGAACTCGAGTTGGGCTTTTTTAACCAAAATCTTGTTCTGTTAAATATTATGCTAACTTTCTAGTATTAAACTGTTCTGCAATTTATAAAATGTGTTTTATGTGTATGAGTGGTTTGGCTACAAGTACATCTGTGTACCACATGTGTACATTACTCCTGGAGGTGAGAAATGAATGTCATATCCTCTGGGATTAGAGTTAATAGCTGGTTGTATGCTGCTGTGTGGGTGTTGGGAAATGAGCCTGATCCTCTAAATATGCTCTTAATCTCACAGTCATTTCTCCAGGCCCTGATCTTTAACTGGCCACTTACATGGTCTGAGAAACACTTACATTTATGACATGGGAAGCCTGTGTCTAAGATCCTATTCTCTAAAATCATTGAAGTCCATTTTTTACTGGACTCTGAAACACTTGTTGGTTTATTATAGATTTAAAAAAAAAGAAGAAGAAGAAGAAGACTGAAACCTAAGTCCTTGTAGTTCACTGGTGACTTCTAATAATTTTAACGTGAATAATCAATTGAGAGTGCACAATAGATATAACACATCTGACTATATATACTACTTGAAGTAGGAATAGAAAATTGATATGCAAATTAAGATAACAAAACTAATATAAAAATATTATTTTGGCCAAAATAACTCTAATGATGGCACATTTCGAAGATACATGCAATAATTTGCATGTGTGTATGTGCTAATAAACCTACATAGAAAATTGTAATATGCATTCATATTTTAAAATTACTGTTATATGATACCTAACAAAAATTTAAAAGGGAAGATTTGAAGTCTTTTTTTTCTAAATTTACTGAAATGACAACTGGCAACACCATAATTTTATTACCTAATATCATGTGGCAAGGCACCAACAGGACCCTGATAATTAAATGCAGGGCTTCATAATCTGTTCCCAAGTATCCGTTATTGGTTCTCAGGCCCTTGTAGATATGAACATATGATTCATGCTTAAGTCCATTACATAGAGATGTGTTATATTTACTTATAATATACACTCATATTTTCTATATTTTATCTTAATATCTCATTTGATCAGGAATTTGCTATATGGCCTAGGCTGACCTCATATTTGGGAAATAAGTGATTCTCCTATGTCAGCTTCCTAAGTATCTAGGACTACAGGCAGGTACACGTGGCTCTTCCTATAATCCATGCCAGCTACAGGTCACTTATAAACAGCACAATGTAAATGGCATGTAAATAGTTTTTCTTTTTGATTGTTTAGGGAAAGTGTCACAGTCTCCGACCCCCAGAGACAAAAATAACATGGACACCAAGGCAGGTTCAATCAGCAGCTTCTTTACTTGTGGGTTTTTCCCCTACAGCTCTCTTCCTCAGCATCTTATTCTTCTTCCTCCTTCTTGCAGCTTTCTCTCTTATAGATCTCTCTCCACTTACTGCAAGGGCAACAATAACAACCCTCCTATACTCGAGCTGGCTGACCTCATCTCACTCCACACCACCTGATCCAAATCAGAAATCAATCAGAAATCACACACGCTCCATGCACAAGATCAGGTTGGTCACCAATAGACTGACAGGTCCAGATCAGGAGGAACAGTCCAGCTTGACAGGCAGCCCATGCATGCAGACTAACTGCATGCTCAGGGAAGGCAGTAAACATGTGGGGTTCACCTGGCCTGGCAATAGGCCGGAATGCCATCTAGGCCCATGTGGCTGCACCTGCTTCCCGAAGAAGAATGAAAAAGAATTATATTTCTTCAGTACAAACACAGTTTTCTAACATTTTCAGTCTGCAGTTGGTTGAATTGTATATGGAGAACCTGCACATATGAATCATAACCATATTTATGTTAGCATGGTTTCCTGTACTAAGATTAATGAAGATAAGGCTGATTAACACACTTTCCCTTTTACTTTCTCCCTGTGACTCCTTAATACTGACGTAGCAAAGTTAATTTCTCTAAACATTGCACCTTACAAATTGAAAGAACAAATGTTTTCTTTCCAAGAATCCTTTGCAAATCTTAGACAAGTTTAACCATGAAAGAAAACATACATTTTAACTTCATGTCATAGAAAAGCAATATAAAGTATGTTTTAGCACTTTATGGTAAGAGCAGATTATTACCCCCAAACTGTCATTTTCACAAAAAGACAACCAGTTCAGAACAGCCATTTTCTCAGAAAGGCAACCAGTTTTGAGGTGTGTTTGAATAAAATCACCAAATGTGTCTTTTGACCATCTAACTAATAAACCCAATATAAGTATGTTAATTTTGCCATTTTCAACTCTTAGTGGTTGTGATACAAGAACTATACAAGATTAGTCTATCTCTATTTCCTCATGGAGGGGGCCTGAGACCTGAGTGCTCCCTGAGTTCTAATAAGCAGTTTAGCAGCATGAAAGTCCCTCCCCTCCCTGAGGAAATACTGGTGTTTAACTCTTGCTGAGGAGGGGGAAGTCAGTTACCTCAGTAGTTTAGACACTGGTAAGTTAACCTGAGGTACCACAAGTAAGTCTTTATTTTTTTTTTTTACACATACACAGAGACTAAACAGGTTTGGCAAAATTTTATTGCCTATTTGTCTTCCTCTTTTAAATTCTTTTTCCATAGACCTTTTACAGTTTTCTATAATGGTCAAATTTGTCATTTACTATTCTTCCCTTTTCCCACTCTAAAGCAGCAAACCACTGTACTTTAGGGCAGGAACCATATCTTTTCTTCCCATAAGATATCTTCCTAGCACATTGAAGACTGAGTGAAGCAGGAAAATTGTCAAAATTTCAAGGCCAATCTGTAAGTCAGAAGTCCAGCTCAGCCTGAGCTATGCTGTGGAACTCTCTCAAAAATAATAAGCCTTATCATTGTGAGTTTCATAGTTAAACTTTATTTACATAACTTTTAAGGAGCTTCTTGTGGTTCCCAAGATAAAGAAGACTGATGGATAATTATGAGTTTCTATTCTTACAGCAGACTTAGTCGGTTTCATGGGCACACCTAGTGCATTCTTACACCACTTGCTCCCATAGCCACTTTCATAGCATGGCAGAGAGCAGTGCAGTCATTTATAGACACAAAGCTAGAACCTCTTTGTAGTGTGGGCATTAGGTTTACCAACCTAGTCTCAGTATTCTTTCTTACTTGGTAATGATCTTAAAAAAAATACACTGAATAGTTTTTTTATTTCTCTATAAACCTTAGAAATATTGATCTAAATAACAGACTACAATAAATTTATCAGAACAAGATTCATTCTCTTTCAACATAAATTTAGGCTTTTTATAATTTTAAATATTTGTTATGAGTAATTCTAGCTCATTGGGTGATGAATATATATGTTTTTAGGAAAACAATTCTAAGAACTTAAAATGTATGTTTATTATTATAATGTATAACATTGGCAAATTAGAGAAGACATGCTTATTTATATTAAACTCATGAATCCACTCCTATTTACTATTTTAAAAATCAGAAACCTCCCTAGTCAAGATGTTAAACCGCTGTTCTCCTGTATGCCATGACATTTTTAGTAGATTTTTAAATGTATTAACTGATCTACTAATGAGTAGAAATCTGACAGACCAGATTCTCTGTTCCCTTTCATCTAATGAGTCTATTCAATATAAACTGTGACTACAATTAGAATAATACCCAAATCCTAAAGTCATTTCCTCAGCTCTTTCTACCAGTCATAGGATATCATTTAATTGCTATGGTAGTGTAAGTCTGTAATCCCAGCACTTAGGAGTTGGATGCAGGAGGATCAAGGACTTTGACTGTTTATAGCTACATAGTGAGTTTGAGGCCAGTATGAGTTATGTAGGACTGTCTCAAGAAAAAGTTGTCCCCCATGAATAAAACAGAAACATAACATTAGCATAAAGACATAAAAATAGTAAATAGGAGTAACCAGTTGGCCCTCTGGATTTACCTATAGAAGTCAAGAAGGAAATTCCTGGGCAGACCTTTCACTTTGTATAATGTGTACTTGTCAACAAGATATGCCTTCTATGTGATTCTATAATATGTGACTCTGTAGTAATCTTTTCCTCTGTTGCAAATTGTTTAAAAGGCACTATTTCTTTAAAAGGGGTAAAATCATGTTACCTGTATATATGCTACTTATCTATTCACGAGGAAAATGGCAGATATAGCCAGTTTAGTAGGAGAATGTTGACCAGAAATACTAAAATAAATATATAATTAGAAATAATTTTGTTTTACTATATTGTGAAGGGAAAACTATTGAAACCTGGATATCCATAGTGTTCCCTGTTTAGATCAGTATGCTTACAGCATATAGCATAGAACTTGTAAGAAGGAAGGCTAAGACAATCACAGGAGTTGCCTTGCCCAGACTTTAGAGATGGCAGCAAATAACTGTAAGGATCACCTCTTATTTTAGACGAAGGCAATACAATTGATGATGACATGTTCCAATATAGTAAAAAAAAAAAAAAATCTGATACTTGTGCTTTAGACCTTGGCCAGGGCCATTCTAGCCCCATCCTTTGACAAAAGCACAACACAGCTCAGAAAATCGTGTGATGCCATCAACAACTGTCAGACTTTAAATCTATCGATGTGCTTTGAACTTCTCTCATCTTCTGGCAGTTTTTAGATGGTGGTATTACTGTGACATCTAAATGAACCCTAGGATCAGGAGCATGCTGTGGAGAGGTGGGAGTGCATATATAGACTGGAGAGATAAAATGGGAACCATGGCAGATGCTTGGATAGGTTCTGCCACATATCCTTGCAGCTGTGGTAAAAGATTCAATGCAGATTGCCAATACCCACTATGAGCACTACCCTAGCACACACTACAGTGCTTTCTTTTCTTTTTCAGGGCTTTTACCTGTGCCAGGGAATGTAGCTTGGGTACTCCTGGGTGGTGAGTGGAAGATAACATTCATTGGATCAGGGCAAAGCTAAGGGAGCTGGTAGTTAATAGGCAAAGCTTCAGACTACATCCTTCCAATGGATAACTAGGTACAGTCTAGATGAATTTCTGGATCCCCAGGAGACATGAAAAGCAGGCAGTATATCAGAGTAGTAACCAGCTTAATGATGCTTCTGTTGCTCTTGTGTCTTTCCCTCTTCTGCCTCCCATAAGTTCATTCTGCTTTCTTGGGATGCCTCCCAAATGAACATTTTTGTCTTAGACTGTGGTATATGAGAGGAGTTGTCTGAATAGAGATGAAAAATTGAGCCATGGCATGCACAACTGTGGAAATGGAATCCACTCGTGGCAAATGTTGTAAGATCTACATAGTCTGTGAAAAAGTGAAAGCTTTTGCTTTCTAAAGGAGAGTGAATGGAGTTTTTCACTAAGCTGGAAGGGGGACAATAAAGGGTTTATTTTGCTGGAGAGTTTTATAAGAATTAACCAGAACACAGTTGCAGTTGTTCTTACAGAAGTTAACTGGACAGATAGGTAGAGGTTGGCTAGTATAGGGTTTTTGAATTAATGATTTTTGAGGTATTCTTTTGGAAATCATGAATAATAATTTCCTCCCTCTGTAGCATTTGTACAATGTTTGTGTGAAAGATGAATAAATTAAGGATCCATAGAACTATCCTTATAGTACATTTTTTGAACATTTGTGATTTGACAAATCCATCTGTATTATCAGGACATACTCTAAAGCTGTGCATTAGGCAAACACATTCTATAGCTCCTGGGGACATACACACAAATGAGCAAACACAACTTTATTGTGTTGCCTGTTTTCAGAATTGAATGCATTTTATGAATAATTTAAGAGAAATAGCTTCGGTTTCTATGTTCTTAGAGACAGAAACTTTAAAGACCATAAAAACCCTAAAAATGTAAAAATAAAATAAAACAATATCTTGAAGCTTTAAAGATTCAACAAAAACCCTAAAAAACCTATAACATTGTAAAAAAAGAAAAACAAAAACAAAAAACAAAAACAACAATAAAGCAAAAACAAAAAAAAAAACAAACAAAAAAAAACCAAAAAGCCAAAACAACAACAACAACAAAACTTCTAGAACTCTAAAAAGACTCTAAAACACTTAAATAAAACGTAAAACCCTTAAAACCTTAAAATTCTTAAACATACACTGTAAGACCAGTAAAGAACTTTAAAAAAAGTAAATTCTTAATAAACATTTTTTAAAAAACCCTAAAATTCTAAAAAACAAAAAAGAAAACACAAGAATCCTAAAAAGACCCTAAAAATTCTAAAACCCTAAAAAAAAATCCTAAAAATTTACTACAAGTCTAGAAACCTAAAAAGATCATAAAAACCATTTAAAAAAAACCTGAAAAATCAAACAAACAAACAAACAAAAAACAAAACAAAACAAAACCTATGGCCTTTAAAAATTGCCAAAAACGCTGAAAAAAATCTTTTTCAAAATGATAATAAAACTCTAAAAATCTTTAAAAAAAAAAAACCCTAAAATCCTTAATTAAAAAAAAAAACCCTAAAAAAAGAAAACCCTAACAGACTAAAACAACGTCAAGAACAGTAAAAAGACCTAAAAAAAAAAAAACCCTAAAACCCTAATAAAAATACTTTTTAAATGTTCTAAAAATACATCAAAACTATGAAACGGAAAAAAAAAAAAACTGAAAACATGCTTAAAAAAAAAAAAAGACAAAAACAAAAACCCTCCAAACCCTAAAACCATAAATAAAATCTGAAACACTAAATAGAATCCTAAACCCCTAAAAAGCCCTAAAATTTTAAAATAAAAACGAAAACAAAAACAAAAAACAAACAAAACCACAAGAACACAAAAAGATGTTAAAAAATACTAAAACCCTCAAGTGATAAAAAAAAATTA
Source organism: Mus musculus (assembly GCF_000001635.26). Classification (NCBI taxonomy): domain Eukaryota; kingdom Metazoa; phylum Chordata; class Mammalia; order Rodentia; family Muridae; genus Mus; species Mus musculus. The sequence goes on from NC_000087.7 coordinate 2,472,445, forward strand.
AAAACACATAAAAAAACTAAACAAAAAAATCCTAAAATCCTTTATAAACCGTAAAAGACCATAAAATCCAAAAATAGATTAAAATTCTAGAAGAAATCAGAACCATATAAAACAACTAAATATAAACCTCAAATAAACAAAAGACCCTAAAACACCCAGACACACAGACTCAGACACACACAGATACATACACACACACACACACACACACACACACACACACACACATATGCACAAAACCAAAAAAATATTAACACACCATTAAAAAGCCTAAAACTCTTAATAACCCTAAGTCCTACAAAAGCCCCCCCCAAAATACCTGAAAACTCTAAAATACTAAAAAAAAAAAAAAGAAAGAAAGAAAAAAAAAACCTAAAACGTTAGAAAAAGTAAACCCTAAAAAACACTAAAATCTTTAAACAACTTCTAAAATAGCCCTAAAAAACAAACAAACAAAAGAAAAACCAAAACAAACAAACATGCAAAAAACCTATAATTCCAAAAAAAACCTATAAGCCAGGCAGGCATTCAACTTACAGAGATCAGCTTGCTTCTAAATGCTTTTATTAAAGGGGGATAACACTATACTTGGCTACTTTTTGTTTGTTTATTTGTTTTCTAAAAGATTTTTAAAACATGTTCTCTGTTGGATGTGTGTGTGTGTGTGTGTGTGTGTGTGTGTGTGTGTGTGTGTGTGTGTGTGTGTGTGTGTGTTGGCCAAAGAGGTCATATGATTCTCTGGAACTAGAATTGCAGGTAGTTGTGAACCACCATGTGAGTGTTAGAAATTGAACTCTGGTCCTCTGCAAAAACAGTGTTCCTAAGCAGTGAGCCATCTCCTCATTCCCTTCTGCCTGCTCTAATCTCCACTTCACTGTTCATCTTACCCAGATATGTCTTTAATTCCTATTTCTTCTGTCTGTTTTTATTTGGTGAATTCCCCTTTGCTTTCCTCTTGTTTCTCCAATTACTACAAGATTCTGCATTTCCTTTTTTTTAGGAAGATTCTCACCTAATCTTAAATCCAGACTTTAGGCAGGTATTTAAAATAATCGCTGGTAGTTCTGACAATTGTTTCTTCTTGATGTCACCACTAGTTGACTGGTTTTTCTCCTCTGCTTCTCATTTGGGAAAATGTCATGGTGTCACAGTGATTTCCATTTTGACCTCATTTGTCTAAGATGTCAGCATGCCCTTCTTATAGACTGTGGTACAACATATCTTTAACTTTCATAACTTTTGTGTGATGTTTTGATTTTTTGGGGGGTTTGCCTGATTGAATAAAAGGGATTATTTCTACAGACCTTACTGACAGGCATGCTTTAGAGGAGTCATGACTAGTGGTCCTCAATCTTCCAAATGTTGTGAACCTTTAATACACAGCTCCCGAACCACAATGTTATTTCATTGCAACTTCATAACTATACATTTGTTATAGTCATGAATTGTAATGTATATATCTTATAAAAAAGACATATGATATGTAACACTTGTGAAAGTGTTGTTTGACCACTCAGAGGAGTCTCAATCCATGGTTTGAAAACCACTAATATGGATACAATGGGGCTACAGTTACCAATGGAGATTGGTTATCCAGTGTTGCTGAACAAAAGCCTCCATCACTTGAAGGCAAAGGGTGTTCCAAGAACAGGCTTCTTCTGACTCCCCAAACTTCTGTCCATACCTGTACACCATGTTGATGATCACTGATATATCAAATAAACATACTTAGTAAATAAGAGTAATACTGTTTTCTTTTACACCCTAGAAATTGGGAATTCTAAATATGGTATATCCAGAAGATGTCCTTCTTATCAACCAATAAGAAGGACATATGCTCCACTATGTTCATAGCAGCCTTATTTATATTAGCCAGAGCTGGAAAGAACCCAGATGCCCCTCAACAGAGGACTGGTATACAGAAAATATGGTACATTTACACAATGGAGTACTATACAGCTATTAAAAAGAATGAATTTATGAAAATCCTAGGCAAATGGATGGGCCCTGGAGGGCATCATCCTGAGTGAGGTAACCCAATCACAAAGGAACTCACACAATATGTACTCACTGATAAGTGGATATTAGCCCAGAAACTTAGAATACCCAAGATATAAGATACAATTGAAACTAAACGCATGAAACTCAAGAAGAACAAAGACCAAAGTGTGGACAATTTGCCCCTTATTAGAATTGGGAACAAAACACCCATGGAATGAGTTACAGAGACAAAATTTGGAGCTGAGATGAAAGGATGGAGACTACCATATCCAGAGATCCATCCCATAATCTCATAATCAGCTTCCAAATGCTGACACCATTGCATATACTAGCAAGATTTTGCTGAAAGTACCTAGATATGCCTGTCTCTTGTGAGGCTATGCCAGGGCCTGACAAACAAAGAAGTGGATGCTCTCAGTCATCTATTGGATGAATCACAGGGCCCCCAATGGAGGAGGTAGAGAAAGTACCCAAGGATCTAAAGGGATCTGCAACCCTATAGATGGAACAATAATATGACCTAACCAGTGCCCCCCAGAGCTCATGTCTCTAGCTGCATATGAATCAGAAGATGGTCTAGTCGGCCATCAGTGGAAAGAGAGGACCATGGTTCATGCAAACTTTATATGCCTCAATACAGGGGAATGCCAGAGCCAAGAAGTGGGAGTGGGTGGTTGGGGGAGTGGGTGGGGGAGAGGGTGAGAGACTTTTGGGATAACATTGGAAAAGTAAAAGAAATAAATACCCAATTTTAAAAAAATGGTTCCACTAGCTAAAACCAGTTGCTGGTGTTCTTCCTAGGGATCCCTTACATAGTATTCCTTTATATCCCCAAGGCTAGCAGTAGATGGCTGATTCCCTCCTGGGCTGTACCTCTCTGATCTATACAAACCCGCTATGCTGATTTCTTTCATGAAGAGCACACATGATATCACTGAACACATCTCATCTTTAGTCAGCACAAATAGCCTAATTATTTTTCCCATATGGCTCCATTGTTCATGATTCTGAGACATTATCATACATGTTGTATTGACAAACAGAATGACACTGATTGACTAGTATATAATGAAGCATATTTTTTATGACTTTTCAGGAGCCTGGAAATTCAAGATGAAGACTCCATCAGCAGAGGAAGAAATTCTCGTGAGATGTTGTCATCACAGAAGGGATCCAATGCGCTAGAAAGACAAAGGAGGAAGCCAAACTCCCTTTCATAATTAAACCTTTTCTATAACAGCATTATTAATAGATTTTTATTTGTAGGTCATATCCAGATGTGGGAAGCCACAAACACCATTACAAGATGGTGCTGGTTTCAATAAGCCGATGCCCATGAATATGAATTAAACAATCAATGTGCACATGTGCAATAGTTTTTTGCCGAGTCACTGACTGGCCCAAGGCATGTAAATAATGTACTGAAAGCATAACCAATTGGGTGTGGACACGCCCCTCCTAGGCCTATATAAGCAGCACCAGTTCTGGGGCTCGGGGTCTTTTTGCCTCTGCAATCAAGCTCTCCGAATAAACTTGTGCAGAAGGATCCTGTTGTGGTGTCTTTCTTGCTGGTGAGTTGGGTACTCACAGGTGGTGCTAAAACCGGGACGAGACATCTTCAGACATGAGCGAAGACCCCCTGTTACAGGGAGGATTCAGAACTGCATCACTAGGAAGGAGTGGTCAATGAAGTTTTCCCACAATACAGATTGTTGAGAAGAATTCGAGTGTGCGGTTTCAGAACTCTTCCGCTGGGGAAGGGTGGTACAGGTAAGTAAAAAGAAATTAATATAAGTCTCTGAGAGGTATGCTTTCTTTCAGAATAGATCCTGTAATTATTGCTGGGGTTGTGTTGCTTGTTTTCTTTTTTGCCCTGATATTGTGTTATTGCCTTAATTGTCATTGCCTGGACACGAGTGTATCTACTGGAAATAATTCCACGTAGATAACGCTTTAGTCCAGGATGATCATGGGCACTGGCCAGTCTACTCCATTAGTAGGGCCAGTGCAAGCCTTGCTTAAAGAATGAGGTTTAAAGATTTCTGAAAGTACAGTGAGAGGATTCTTAAAGGAGATAGACAGACTCACTCCTTGGTTTGCCCCCACTGGATCGCTGATGCTACCTAGTTGAGAAAAGTTAGGGAGAGATATAGCGAGAGACAAAGCAGAAGGGAAAGTGAAAGCAGGAACAAGGCCATTATGGAAATTGATTAGGGCTTGTATTCAGGACAAGAAATGTGAACCAGCTGTTAAGGAAGGGCAGCGACTTTTGCAGGAGCACCAGGAAAGTATGTCAGAAACAGAGAGAAATGAAAAGGAAGGAGCGTGCAGAAAAATAAGTAAATGAAGAGACATAAAAAGAGAAAAGGAAAAGAAACCAAAATATAAAAATACAAAAGATAATATAAAGAATGAAGAACAAAAAATTAAGTTAATTTACCCTCCTCTTAAGGACTTTGAGTTGTTAGAATTATCTAGCTCAGAGGACTCAGAATTATCAGCAGGAGAGGAGGAAGATTTGGAGGAGGCTGCTGAAGAGTATAAGGCAGAAGGATATGGTCCAATAGGGAGGGGTTTCAGTACTCCCCCACCACCTCCGCCTTATACAGAAACCAATTGACAATGGCCACTCTTTTTTCACTCCTAGAGGGTTGTGTAAAATAGGTCAGGCTTTTCCTGTTTTTCAGGATCAAGCTCAACAGCGATATTATGAGCTAATATCACATAAACAAGTGAAAGATTTAGCAGAGTCAGTAAGAACTTATGGAGTCAATGCCTCTTTCACTCAGTCCCAAATTGATAGACTGGCTCACCATGCCATGAGTCCTTTTGATTGGATGAGTGTGGTAAAGGCATGTCTTACAATGGGACAGTATCTAGACTGGGAGTCTATATGGCATGATCTGTGTTTGAGTCAGGCCTGTGCTAATGCTACTGCAGGGCAACCAGCATGGAACTTTGAAATGCTTATAGGTCCAGGTATATGGACAAACAATCAAATAGGATACCCAGTGCAGTTCTATGATCAGATCAATCAGACAGCAGTGAAAGCTTGGAAAGCATTGTCAAATCAAGGAGAGGTATCTGGTAATCTGACAAAAATTATTCAGGGAATTAATGAGCCGTTCTCTGAATTTGTGGCTCACATGATGGAAGCAGCCAGATGCATATTTGGTGATTCTGAGGCCACAATGCTGCTAATTGAACAATTAGTTTATGAGCAATGTACCAAAGAATGCAGAAATGCTATCACACCTTGGAAAGGGAAAGGACTACAGGTGTGGATGAAAGCCTGTAGAGAAATAGGAGGACCCCTTTCAAATGCAGGGCTGGCTACCACAGTTTTGATAGCACAAAAGGAATAATGTGCTATAATTGTGGACAAACAGGTCATATGCAAAAGCAGTGTTCAAAGGGTAGAAAGAGTAGGTTTGAAAAGAAAATACCAGGCATTTGCTCAAAATGTGGGAAAGGAAGACATTGGGCAAATGAATGTAGATCAGTCATAGATATAAAAGGAAGGCCAATACCTCAGTTTAAAGTACAATAGCCAAAAAACGGAGTGAGAGGCCCCTGTCCCCAGGACCCCCAAATGTATGGGGCACTCCAGACCACAGTGTCCATGAGGCCACCCAGAGACCGAGGAGAGCCACTCCGGGTTCGGCAGGATTGGACATCTGTGCCACCTCCAGAATAATTCTTACACCTCAAATGGGGTGCAAACCTATTTTCTCAGATTTTAGAGGTCCCTTACCGAAGAATACACTGGGCCTACTTTTGGATAGGTCCTCTTCTGCTTTGAAAGAATTGGTGATACATCACGGAGTTACAGACTCAAATTATGAGGGACAAGTTAAAATTATGTGTTCTGCACCCCAAGGTATCGTGGCCATTTCTCCTGGATATCGCATTGCTCAATTGCTGATTCTTCCTAGTTTGCATAACATGTTCTCTAGTAGCCAGAATTCCCAAGGGGATAAGAGATTTGGTTCTACAGGAACTAATATGGCCTACATATCTTTAGATTTGGATAATCGTCCCACTTTACAATTACAAATAGAAGGAAAAAACTTTCAAGGTATAATGGATACAGGAACGGATAAAAGCATTGTATACAGTAACTGGTGGCCTGCTTCTTGGCCTGTTAATCAATCATCACATAGCTTACAAAGATTAGGATATGAGGCTACCCCAACCATAAGTGCAAAATCCTTACAATAAAAGGATAAAGAAAGCAGGACAGGGCTTTTTCAATCTTATGTACTCCCTTTATCTGTAAATTTATGGGGAAGAGATGTGTTGTCAGCCATGAATTTTATATTGACTAATAATTATTCTCAGAAAAGCAAGGAAATGATGAAAGGAATGGGATATATACCTGGACTAGGTCTTGGAAAAAATTTACAAGGTAGAATTTCATCAGTTACAGCCACAGAAAAAACAGATAAGAAAGGGCTGGGCTTTTTCTAGGGGCCACTGAGGAGCCTTTGCCCATTCCATGGGATACATAGGATGCAGTGTGGATGCCTCAGTGGCCTTTAACCTCTGAGAAGTTAAAAGCAGCTAAAGAATTAGTACAAGAACAATTAGACTTGGGGCATGTGGAACCCACACAATCACCTTGGAATACTGCTATTTGTGTTGTAAAAAAGAAATCAGGCAAATGGAGATTGTTACATGACCTATGAGCCATTAATGCACAAATGAAAGTTATGGGTCCTGTAGAAAGAGGACTCCCCCTACTCCCAGCACTACCTAAGGATTGGAGAACTATAGTAGTGGATATTAAGGATTGTTTCTTTTCCATTCCACTAAATTAATCCAGAAAGATTAGCCTAGATTTGCATTTACCCTGCCTTCTATTAATCATATGGAGCCTGATAAAAGGTATCAATGTCGGGTATTACCCCAAAAAATGGCAATTAGCCCTACCATGTGTCAATTATATGTAGGAAAAGCTTTGCAACCAGTTAGAGATGGTTTCCCCTCCTTAAAAATATGCCATTATATGGATGATATTGTAACTTGTGGACGTGAAGAAGAAAGTATACAACAAGCTTATGGCTTGCTTATTGAAACTTTAAAAAATAATGGCTTGATTATTGTGCCAAAAAAGGTACAGCAGTCTAATGTTAGTCATTTTTTGGGAGCCACTATTACTTTACGGTGTATTACCCCACAAAAGATTAGTATAAGAAAAGATCATTTAAAGACATTAAATGATTTTCAAAAATTATTAGAAGATATAAATTGGGTTAGACCTGATTTAAGGATCCCTAATTCTGAAATAAAACCTTTATTTCAAATTTTAGAAGGAGAATCACATATTACCTCATTGAGACAATTAACACTTGAGGCTTCTGAAATTCCTAGGAGGGCTGAAAGAGCTATCCAAAAAGCACAGTTAAATCGTATAAATGAGCAAGAACATTTGTGCCTATGCATATTAAAAACCATAAATTTGCCAACTGCTGTGTTATGGCAAGATGGTCCTTTGGTATGGATACATCCACATATATCCCCTAATAAAACTTTAGAGAATTATCCCACCATGGTGGCAAATATGGCCCATAATGGTATAAAAAATTCAATTACTCACTTTGGAAAAATGCCTGATAGCATAATTATTCCATATACTGCAGCACAAATGCAAATATTGTGTGCTACAATAGATGAATGGGCAATTCTCAGATGCACTTATTCTGTTTTAATTGATAATCATTATCCTAAACATCCTTTATTACATTTTATGTTATTGCATCCAGTGATATTTCCAAAGGTGGTGGCTAATACCCCTATAAAGGGAGCCATCGATATTTATAGAGATGGGTCCAAAACAGGAATTGGAAGTTATGTGATTAATGAAAAGGCTGTAAGGTTACAATTTACACCAGGAGCCCCTCAACAGGTGGAATGTTTGGTGGTTTTAGAAGTTTTTAAAAGATTCTCTATGCCCATAAATATTATCTCTGATTCTGTTTATGTGGTTAATGCTGTATTAGCATTAGAGCCTGCTGGAAATTTTAAGCAGTCTAGTCCAGTATCTGAAATTTTGATGAAAATACAAGATTGTATTTTGATGCGTGAGCACCCCTTTTATAGGCAACATATAAGAGCACATACATCATTACCTGGACTTAGGGAAATGCAATTGCTGATTGCTGATTCAGCCACCAGAGATATGGTTTTGCTTTCACAAAGTTCTATAGTTCTATAGTTCAACTTTATCATGTTCCTGCGTCCACATTGCAACAGAAGTTTAAGCTCACACGAACAGAAGCTTGAGATATTGTCCTACAGTGTGGTAAATGTGCAGAATTTATTAATGCACCTTCTCTGGGTGTTGATCCTCACGGATTGTGACCCCTAGATGTTTGGCAGATGGATGTCATGCATATTCCAGCTTTTGAGAAATTACAATATGTACATGTGTCCATCAATACCAGTTCTGGTGTCCTATATGCTTCTCCCTTGACAAGGAGAGTTCATGTCATATCCCACTGCTTAGAGGCTTGGGCTGCATGGGACAAGCCTCTGCTGCTAAAGACAGATAATGTTCCTGCATATACCTCTTTTAAATTTAGTCAATTTTGCAAACAAATGCAAGTGAAACATATTACTGGGTTGCCCTATAATCCACAGGGCCAAGGCATCATTGAAAGAGCCCATCATATTTTGAAACAAGATTTTCAAAAACAAAAAGTGAGAATAGAGGCTATGATGCCAAAGATGGCTCTTGGCTCTATCCCTTACAATATTTACTCTTAATTTTTAAAACTTGGATGATTCTGGAAGATCACTAGCTGAAAGGCATGGACATTGGCCTCAATCGCCCAATGAAATGGTCAAATGGAAAAATGTCCTTGATAATAAATGGTATGGCCCGGATCCCATATTAATCAGATCCAGGGCGATATTTCTGTTTTTCCACAGGGTGAAGATAATCCATTTTGGGTTCCAACACAACGGACAGGAACTGTGAAAGATCAACATGAATCCCAAGATGGTCCTGTTATTCTTACGCCTGATGATTGAGACAGGGATAAGGGCCATAGTGAGATCATGGCCAGTGCCATTACCGATACATTCCAATTCTTCTACCTTGCCTTTATTTTTTGCAACTAAATGTTTTTTGGATGCGCCTTGTGCACAACAAACTCCTCGAAAGCCATGGGTGTATAAAAGTACGAGTTTTCATTTAAATTATACAATATGGTTCATGCATAATGTTGATAAACCTTTTACACCCTGTATGTTTTTAAAGAAAAAGATTATCTCTAATTGGGCAGATCCCGTTAGCCAAAATAAAGTGGGCTCTGGAGTATTACTTAATGCTTTAACACAAGTTATTTAAGGAGCACAATCAGGCTCAAGTGATGTTGAAAATAATGTAACTTCACCTATAAACATCATCACTATTATGATAAAGGGAATTTTGACTATTTCCAAAAGAGCACGATGGCTTGTTGGCAATGCTACTGCTATATGCATCGTGCCTTGGTGCCATCCATATCTTGCATTTTTTATAGTTTTTTTCACCTTGCCAATCAAAAAATTTTCCTCGGGAAGAAATAGCAAAGGGTTTTGTTTTGTCACCTCCATTGGATTTCGCACCAATGAATGATAAAGGATGCTACAGAGAAAGAAAATATTTGGCCATATTACCAATGAATTTTCTAAATTTTTTTATTACTTATTTTCCTCAATTACATTTCCAATGCTATCACAAAAGTCCTCCATACCCTTTCCCCCAATCCCCTACCTGCTCATTCCCATTTTGGCCCTGGAATTCCCCTGTACTGGGGCATATAAAGTTTGCATGTCCAATGGGCCGCTCTTTCCTATGATGGTCCAAACATACAGATAATAGGAGTTGATGAGAATGAAGATTTTCAACTTAAACGGCCAGCAAATATCTTCAACAAAATTATAGAAGAAAACTTCCCAAACCTAAAGAATGACATGCCCATGAACATACAAGAAGCCTACAGAATTCCAAATAGACTGGACCAGAAAAGAAATTCCTCCCAACACATAATAATCAGAACAACAAATGCACTAAATAAAGAGAGAATATTAAAAGCAGCAAGGGAGAAAGGTCAAGTAACATATAAAGGCATGCTTATTAGAATTACACCAGACTTTTCACCAGGAACTATGAAAGCTAGAAGAGCCTGGGCAGATGTTATACAGACACTAAGAGAACACAAATGCCAGCCCAGGGTCCTACACCCGGCGAAAAAACTCAAATACCATAGATGGAGAAACCAAAGCATTCCATGACAAAACCAAATTCACACATTATCTATCCACAAATCCAGCCCTTCAAATGATAATAACAGAAAACAAACAATACAAGAACGGAAATCACGCCCTAGAAAAAGCAGGAAAGTAATCACTCAACAAACCAAAAAGAAGACAGTCACAAAAACAGAATGCCAACTCTAAAAACAAAAACAATAGGAAGCAACAATTGCTTTTTCTTAATATCTCTTAATATCAATGGACTCAATTCCCCAATAAAAAGACAGAGACTAAGAGACTGGCTACACAAACAGGACCCAATATTCTGCTGCTTACAGGAAACCCATCTCAGGGAAAAAGACAGACACTACCTCAGAGTGAAAGGCTGGAAAACAATTTTCCAAGCAAATGGTCTGAAGAAACAAGATGGAGTAGCCATTCTAATTTCCAATAAAATAGACTTCCAACCCAAAGTTATCAAAACAGACAAGGAGGGACACTTCATACTCATCAAAGGTAAAAACCTCCAAGAGAAACTCTCAATTCTGAATATTTATGCTCCAAATGCAAGGTCAGCCACATTCAATAAAGACACTTTAGTAAAGCTCAAAGCACACATTGCAACTCATAGAATAATAGTGGGAGACTTCAACACACCACTTTCATCAATGGACAGATTGTGGAAACAGAAACTAAACAGGGAAACAGTGAAACTAACAGAAGCTATGAAACAAATTGACTTAACAGATCTACAGAACATTTTATCCTAAAACAAAAGGATATACCTTCTTCTCAGCACCTCATGGGACCTTCTCCAAAATTGACCATATAATTGGTCACAAAACAGGTCTCAAAAGATACAAAAATATTGAATTTTCCCATGCATCCTATCACACCACCATGGTCTAAGGCTGATGTTCAACAACAACATAAATAATGGAAACCAACATTCACATGGAAACTGAACAACAGTCTTCTCAATGATACCTTCGTCAAGGAAGGAATAAAGAAAGAAATTAAAAACTTTAGAGTTTAATGAAAATGAAGCCACAACATACGCAAACCTATGGCACACAATGAAAACATTTCTACAAGAAAAACTCATAGCTATGAGTGCCTCCAAAAAGAAACTAGAGAGAGCACACACTAGTAGCTTGACAAAAGCTCTAGAATAAAATGAAGAAAATTCACGCACGAGGAGTAGACAGCAGGAAATAATGAAAATCAGGGACAAAATCAACCATGTGCAAACAAGAAGAATTATTTAAATAATTAACCAAAGGAGGAGTTGGTTCTTTGAAAAAATCAACAAGATGGATAAACCCTTAGCTAGACTCACTAGAGGGCACAGGGACAAAATCCTAATTAACAAAATCAGAAATGAAAAGGGAGACATAACAACAGATCCTGAAGAAATCCAAAACACCATCAGATCCTTCTACAAAAGGCTATACTCAACAAAACTGGAAAACCTGGGAAAAATGGACAATTTTCTAAACAGATACCAGGTACTACAGTTAAAACTGATAAAGTTAATGACCTAACAGTCCCATACCCCCTAAAGGAATAATGGAAGTCATTAATAGTCTCCCAGCCAAAAAAAAGCCCAGGACCAGATGGGTTTAGTGCAGATTTCTATCAGACTTTCAAAGAAGATCTAATTCCGGTTCTGCACAAACTATTCAACAAAATAGAAGTAGAAGGTACTCTACCAACTCATTCTATGAAGCCACAATTACTCTGATACCTACACCACAGAAAGATCCAACAAAGATAGAGAACTTCAGACCAATTTCCCTTATCAATATAGATGCAAAAATACTCAATAAAATTCTCACTAATGGAATCCAAGAATACATTAAAGCAATCATCCATCCTGACCAAGTAGGTTTTATTCCAGGGATGCAGGGGTGGTTTACTATACAGTAATCCATCAACGTAATCCATTATATAAACAAACTCAAAGACAAAAACCACATGATCATCTCGTTAGATGAGGATAAAAAGCATTTGACAAGATCCAACACCCATTCATGATAAAAGCCTTGGAAAGATCAGGAATTAAAGGCCCATACCTAAACATGATAAAAGCAATCTAGCACAAACCAGTAGCCAACATCAAAGTAAATGGTGAGAAGCTGGAAGCAATCCCACTAAAATCAGGGAATAGACAAGGCTGCCCACTTTCTCCCTGCCTACTCAACATAGTACTTGAAGTCCTAGCTCAGAGCAATTCGACTACAAAACGAGATCAAGGGGATACAAATTGGAAAAGATGAAGTCAAAATATCACTTTTTGCAGATGATATGTTAGTATATATAAGTGACCCTAAAAACTCCACCACAGGACTCCTAAACCTGATAAACAGCTTCAGTGAAGTAGATGGATATAAAATTAACTCGAACAAGTCAATGGCCTTTCTCTACACAAAGAATAAGCAGGCTGAGAAGGAAATTAGGGAAACAACACCCTTCTTAATAGTCACAAATAATATAAAATATCTTGTCATGACTCTAACTAAAGAAGTGAAAGATCTGCATGATAAGAACTTCAATTTTCTGAAGAAAGAAATTAAAGAAGATCTCAGAAGATGGAATGGTCACCCATGCTCATGGATTGGCAGGATCAACATTGTAAAAATGGCTATCTTGGCAAAAGCAATCTGCAGATTCAATGCATTCCCCATCAAAATTCCAACTCAATTCTTCAAAGAATTAGAAAGAGCAATCTGCAAATTCATCTGGAATAACAAAAAACCTAGGATAGCAAAAACTCTTCTCAAGGATAAAAGAACCTCTGGTGGAATCACCATGCCTGACCTAAAACTGTACTACAGAACAATTGTGATAAAAAACTGCATGGTACTGGTATAGTGACACACAAGTAGACCAGTGGAATAGAATTGAAGACCTAGAAATGAACCCACACACCTTGATCTTTGACAAGGGAGCTAAAACCATCCAGTGGAAGAAGGACAGCATTTTCAACAAATGGCGCTGGCACAACTGGTGGTTTTCATTAGAAGAATGTGAATCGATCCATCCCTATCTCCTTGTACTAAGGTCAACTCTAAGAGAATTAAGGAACTCCACATAAAACCAGAGACACTAAAACTTATAGAAGAGAAAGTGGGGAAAAGCCTCGAAGAGATGGGCACAGGGGAAAAATTCCTGAATAGAACAGCAATGGCTTGTGCTGTAAGATCGAGAATTAACAAATGGGACCTCAGGAAACTGCAAAGCTTCTGCAAGGCAAAATACACTGTCAATAAGAAAAAAGGTGACCAACAGTTTGGGAAAGGATCTTTACCTATCCTAAATCAGATAGGGGACTAATATCCAACATATACAAAGAACTCAAGAAGGTAGACTCCAGAAAATCAAATAACCCCATTAAAAAATGGGGCTCAGAGCTAAACAAAGAATTCTCACCTGAGGAATACCGAATGGCTGAGAAGCACCTGAAAAAATGTTCAGCATCCTTAATCATCAGAGAAATGCAAATCAAAACAACCCTGAGATTCCATCTCACACAAGTCAGAATGTCTAAGATGAAAAATTCAGGTGACAGCAGATGCTGGCGAGGATGTGGAAAAAGAACACTCCTCCATTGTTGGTGGGATTGCAAGTTTGTACAACCACTCTGGAAATCATTCTGGCAGTTCCTCACACAATTGGACATAGTACTGCCGGATGATCCTGCAATACCTCTCCTGGGAATATATCCAGAAGATGTCCCAACCAGTAAGAAGGACACATGCTCCACTATGTTCATAGCAGCCTTATTTATAATAGACAGAAGGTGGAAAGAACCCAGGTGCCCCTCAACAGAGGAATGGATACAAAAAAATGTGGTACATTTACACAATGGAGTACTACCCAGCTATCAAAAGCAATGAATTTATGAAATTCCTAGGCAAATGGATGGACCTGGTGGGCATCATCCTGAGTGAGGTAACCCAATCACAAAAGAACTCACATTATATGTACTCACTGATAAGTGGATATTAGCCCAGAAACTTAGTATACCCGAGATGTAAGATACAATTTGCAAAACACATGAAACTGAAGAAGAAGGAAGACCAAAGTGTGGTCACTTTGCCCCTTTTTAGAATTGGAAACAATCACTCATGGAAGGAGTTACAAAGAAAAAGTTTGGAGCTGATACAAAAGGATGGACCATATAGAGACTGCAATATCCAGGGATCCATCCCATAATTAGCCTCCAAACCATGACACCATTGCACACACTAGCAAGTGTTTGCTGAAAGGACCCTGATATAGCTTTCTCTTGTGAGACTAGGCCATAGCCTAGCAAACATGCTCCTACATGGTTCCTGCCCTGATTTCACTTAGTGATGGAGTGTGATGTGGAAATATAACACTAAGCCTTTTCCAAAGGGAAGTGAGGTAAGGGGGATGGGATACGGATTTGTTGAAGGGAACTTGGAAGGGAGCTATCATTTAAAATGTAAATAAATTCCTAAATTAATGATAAAAATATAAGTCCTGTCAAGAACTCCAATGTGACAGCATGAAACTGCTCACCTATAATCTCCTAAGCTCACATGTGTGGGGCATGGGCATGCATGTCTTCTGTCTGCGCCTGCAGGCCACTTAAATCCTCATCAACCCTGTGGAGTTCAACCCTGACTTCCTGGTATAGATGATTCCCAAAGTGAAGTGGGCAGTGCTTGTGCAGGAATCAGACACCTCAATCTTGCCAAGATACTTAAAGAGTAAACTGACGGCTATGAACAGAACGAGATGTTTTTGAGGAAGATGTACCCACATGTGGCTTGAGATTGATGGGAGGGTAACCTGCAATGCCCAGAATCTGGTCATCTTTTCCTCATCAGCTGCAAGATTGCCAATATGTGGTTGAATGATGAGGAGGCAGAGAGGTAACCTTGCTAGGCACCACACTGGGAGGTGGGAGTGTGTGCACAGGTGGAGGAAGACCCTCATTGAAGCAGGGGGAGAAAGGATGGGATAGGGGGTTTCTGGGAGGGTGAGAAACTGTGAAAATGGACAACATTTAAAATATAAATAAATAAAATATCCAATTTAAAAAATACCAACCTAAGAGTACACATGGCTGCAGCAACATATGTAGCAGAGAATGGCCTAGTTGGACACCAGTGAAATTAGAGGATCCTGGTCCTGAGAAGGTTCAATGCACCAGTGTAAGGGAATGCCAGAACAGGAAAGCAGGAGTTGGTAGGTTGGTGAGTAGAGGGAGGAGAGATGGGATAGTGGGCTTTAGGAGGGAAAACCAGGAGAGGGAATAACATTTGAAATGTAAATAAAGATAATATCTAATAAAATAAAATAAAATAAAATAAAATAAAATAAAATAAAATAAAATAAAATAAAATAAAATAAAATAAAATAAAATAAAATAAAATAAAATAAAAACAACTACCTTGGGAACAATAAGTTAATAACAGAATAAAAAATAAAAGAAGCCGGGTGAGGTGGTGAATGCTTTTAATCCCTGCTCTTTGTAGGCAGAAGAAGGCAAATTTATGAGTTCAGGGCCAGCCTGTTCTACAGAATGAGTTCCATGACAGCCAGGGCTACACAGAGAAACCTTGACTTGAAAAACAAAACAAAACAAAACAAAACAAAACAAAACAAAACAAAACAAAACAAAACAAGAAAGCAAAGTGCACACAGACATACAGAGGAGGACTGTTCCCAAAGACAGCCCTGTCCTAAAGATACTACAGCACATTGCTCCACAAAACAGATTCTGAACATGTTCTCAGATAGGGCCTTTGAGTATACTATGTATGTTATCCCCATATGATCACCAGAAACAAAAGGAAGCAAGAAGATCAGAGTCCAAAGCATATCTTTGACTGATGCAAAGGCCAGGCTGGGAGGCACACCATGCTTTCTGTTTTCGAGGTTCCAGAGAGTGGTTCTTCAC
Source organism: Mus musculus (assembly GCF_000001635.26). Lineage (NCBI taxonomy): Eukaryota > Metazoa > Chordata > Mammalia > Rodentia > Muridae > Mus > Mus musculus. Next base: position 2,488,625 of record NC_000087.7, read on the forward strand.
ATTCGTAATGCTGCAGTCCCTTCATATATATACCTTATTCTGTGGTGAGCCCCAACCATGAAGTTACTTTTTGCTACTTCATAACTGTAATTTCCTACTGATATGAATCGTAACATAAATATCTGACATACAGATAGTCTTAGACAACTCCCCTGAAAGTGTCAAAAGGATTCACAACCTATAGGTTGCAAACCAAGGTGTCAGGCACTAGTAAAACTAGACAGCCCCTTGATTTTTACACTTTCTGCCTTCCAGAGCTGTACCAGAATAGATCTGCTCTTTTTTAGTTGTCTAAGCACATGATTATCTCTAACACACATACCCAAGTGGATGAGGTAGTCTATTTTTCCTGTCCTGGAAACTTGGCAGGTTTGAGTCAGCTCTAATCAAATAGAAGAGAAAGGATCTGGGATGAATTCCTACTCAAAGTCTTTGGCGACAACAGGGATTCTGTTGTGTTCTCATGGAGAGTGGGGGAGGATTTGTATTCCATTAAAAACATTCACTAATTTGATGCCTTTCTTTCTATTTCAGTGTGCTTTGTAATCTTGTCTGCTGTGTGTTGTGTTCTGTATTCTTTGTTACTAACTCTAGGGTTCTTACCATACTTGGAAAATGAAACTCAGTTTGAAAACCTTTCAATTTTTTCTCTATATACAATCTCTCTCTGTCTCTGCCTCTCTCTGTCTCTGTCTCTCTCCGTCTCTCTGTCTCTCTCTGTGTGTCTGTGTGTCTCTGTCTCTCTCTCTTTCTCTTTCTGTCTCTTTGGGTTTTCAAGACAGGGTTTCTCTGTGTAGCCATGGCTGTCCTGGAACTCACACTGTAGATGAGGCTGGCCTCAAAATTGAAAATTCACCTGCCTCTGCCTCCCAAGTGCTGGGATTAAAGGCATGTTCTGGCAATATGATTCTTTTAAAAAATCAGATTATGAGTCCTTTGTACCAAGAATAAGATCAAAATTTCTGGGAAGATACTTTTAATTGAAAATACATCTTTTTATTCAACACATTCTGATTACTGTCCCTGCAACTCCTCCTACATTCTCTCCATTTCTTCACCTACCCAAATTCACACCTTGGCTTTCTCCTTTTTTTTAGAATATAAACAGGCATCTAAATAATAATTATACTAACAATGATACTAATAACAACAATGGTGATGATAAAGATACAATAAAAACAAATGAATCAGAATAGAACAAAGCAAACAGAATAAAAAGAGCCAAAGAAAAAGCACAAAAAATATCATGTAGACACAGAGACACACATGTTCATACACACTCAGAATTCCCATAAAAACCCAAGACTGAAAATCATAATATATAAACAAAGGGCCCATAAAGTTTTCTTTAAAGAACCTTGCCAAAACCTTATTACATAAGAAACCTCCAAGTTCATTTTGCATTAGCCCTGTAAAGCTGAGCTAGAGGCTTACATTTAAGCATGGCTTGCATACCCAGTAATACCCTAGTGGAAAAATGAATTTTTACTTTCCAAGGTACAAACTGAAGATAATTTCTGAGTTAAAGATAGAGGAGTGTATCCCCTTTCCTCTCATTGCTGGGGCTCTTCTGTCTTAGACCTTGCAAGTGCTATGCATGCAGATGCTGCTACAGTCTCTGAGTTCAATGCAGCTGTGCTTAGAAGGCATTGGGGTAAAAGATTTAAAAACTTCCACCTATGGAAGTGACATGATAATAATCAATATCAATGGCTCATTGAAACTTTGTTGCTACATTTTCTATTCTCATGCTGGTTTGCAGCAAGACCACCTTCATAGACTATGTGAGTTTTGGCATAATGAATCAACAGGCAAGTTTCAGAGGCTGTAAAGAAGTAAAGCTGAAGGGATGTATGAGCTGGCCCACTGGGTGAGGGGACTTGCCACTCAAGGCTGAGCACCTGAAATTCATCTCTGAAATATATACATGGTAGCAGTAGAGGATTGGCTCTTCCACTTTGTCCTGCAATCTCTACATATGTGCCGAGGTTTGTGCATAGTAACGCACATATAGACACACTCAGACACATGCACACACAATGTAAATACATTAAAATATATAAAATAATATAAAAACAAGCAGACCTCCAACTGGAAGTCTCAGAGAGACTACAGATATGGGACTTGGAGCTTATTTGTTTCCTACAAACCTCCCATGCAAACGGGAGGTTTTACAATTAATTTCCCACAAGTAAGTCTTGGTTTAGAGCACTTACCTGGGATTCCTGAAGAGTTAGTTTTTCTTGCCACAACTGCAGATGCCACTGTGTATTCTGAGTGCCCTACATGCTGCTGAATCGGGAAAATGTACATGCAACATAGACTTCCCACAACTGTTGAAGGCTGGTACTCCTTTCTTTCTTTTACTGTAGAATTTTCTGCTCCATTTTCTAAAAAACAGACAGTAGTAGTTTCCTTACTGATGAACATGGTTCTGGTTTATTCAAATAGATTTATTAGTTGCAAATTAGTCAATACCATAAAATTCATTTCCAGAATGATTAAGTGGAATAGAAATTGTGCTGTGTATTACTAACTGAGATACTATTTTATAACCACAGAGCATTTTGATGTGAATAGAAAATATTTTTAAATTTATAAAATGCATAATATTCTTTTTTTTCTTTTTCTTTTAATTTTTATCATGTATTTTCCTCATTTACATTTCCAATGCTATCCCAAAAGTCCCTCATACCCACTCCCCCACTCCCCTACCTATCCACTCCCCGTTTTTGGCCCTGGCCTTCCCCTGTACTGGGGCACATAAAGTTTGCAAGTCCAATGGGCCACTCTTTCCAGTGATGGCCGACTAGGTCATCACTTGATACATATGCAGCTAGAGTCAAGGTCTCCAGGGTACTGGTTAGTTCTAATGTTGTTCCACCTATAGGGTTGCAGATCCCTTTAGCTCCTTGGGTACTTTTGCTAGCTTCTCCATTGGGGGCCCTGTGATCCATCCAATAGCTGACTGTGAGCATGCACTTCTGTGTTTGCTAGGCCCCGGCATAGTTTCACAAGAGACAGCTATATTTGGGTCCTTTCAGCAAAATCTTGCCAGTGTATGCAATGATGTCAGCGTCTGGAAGCTGATTATGGAATGGTTCCGTGGATATGGCAATCACTAGAAGGTTAATCCTTTTGTCACAGCTCCAAATTTTGTCTCTGTAACTCCTTCCATGGGTGTTTTGTTCCTAATTCTAAAAAGTGGACAAAGTGTCCAAACTTTGTTCTTCATATTCTTGAGTTTCATGCTTTTAGCAAATTGTATCTTATATCTTGTGTATCCTAAGTTTCTGGGCTAATATCCACTTATCAGTGAGTACATATTGTGTGAGTTCCTTTGTGATTGGGTTCCTCACTCAGAATGATGCCCTCCAGGTCCATCCATTTGCCTAGGAATTTCATAAATTCATTCTTTTTAATAGCTGAGTAGTACTCCATTGTGTAAATGCACCACATTATCTGTATCCATTCCTCTGTTGAGGGGCATCTGGGTTCTTTCCAGCTTCTGGCTATTATAAATAAGGCTGCTATGAACATAGTGGAGCATGTGTCCTTCTTACCGGTTGGGACATCTTCTGGATATATTCTCTGGAGAGGTATTGTGGGATCGTCCAGTAGTACTATGTCCAATTTTCTGAGGAACTGCCATACTGCTTTCCAGAGTGGTTGTACAAGCTTGCAATCGCACCAACAATGGAGGAGTATTCCTCTTTCTCCACATCCTCGCCAGCATCTGCTGTCACCTGAATTTTTGAACTTAGCCATTCTGACTGGTGTGAGGTGCAATCTCAGGGTAGTTTTGATTTGCATTTCCCTGATGATTAAGGATGTTGAACATTTTTTCAGGTGCTTCTCTGCCATTCAGTATTCCTCAGATGAGAATTCTTTGTTTAGCTCTGAGCCCCACTTTTTAATGGGGTTATTTGATTTCCTGGAGTCTACCTTCTTGAGTTCTTTTTATATATATATATTGGATATTAGTCCCCTATCTGATTTGGGATAGGTAAAGATCCTTTCCAAAACTGTTGGTCATCTTTTTGTCTTATTGACAGTGTCTTTTGCCTTGCAGAAGCTTTGCAACTTTAGGAGGTCCCATTTCTTGATTCTCAATCTTACAGCTCAAGTCACTGCTATTCTATTCAGGAATTGTCCTCCTGTGCCCATATTTTTGTGGCTTTTCCCTACCTTCTCTTCTATAAGTTTCAGTGTCTCTGGTTTTATGTGGAGTTCCTCAATTCACTTAGATTTGACCTTAGTACAAGGAGATAGAAATGGATCAATTCACATTCTTCTACATGATAACCGCCAGTTATGCCAGCACCATTTGTTGAAGATGCTGTCTTTTTTCCACTGGATGGTTTTAGCTCCCTTGTCAAAGATCAAGTGACCATAGGTGTGTGGGTTCATCTCTGGGTCTTCAATTCTATTCCATTGGTCTACTTGTTTGTCGCTATACAGTACCATGCAGTTTTTATCACAATTGTTCTGTAGTAAAGCTTTAGGTCAGGCATGGTGATTCCATCAGAGGTTCTTTTATTCTTGAGAAGAGTTTTTGCTACCCTAGGTTTTTTTTTTATTCCAGATGAATCTTCTGATTGCCCTTTCTAATTCATTGAAGAATTGAGTTGGAATTTTGATGGGAATTGCATTGAATCTGTAGATTGCTTTTGGCAAGACAGCCATTTTTATTATATTGATCCTGCCAATCCGTTAGCATGGGAGGTCTTTCCATCTTCTGAGATCTTCTTTAATTTCTTTCTTCAGAAACTTGAAGTTCTAATCATGCAGATCTTTCACTTCCTTAGTTAGAGTCATGCCAAGGTATTTTATATTATTTGTGAATATTGAGAAGGGTGTTGTTTCCCTAATTTCTTTCTCAGCCTGTTTATCCTTTGTGTAGTGAAAGGCTTTTGACTTGTTTGAGTTAATTTTATATCCAACTACTTCACTGAAGCTGTTTATCAGGTTTTGGAGTTCTCTGGTGGAATTTGTAGGGTCACTTACATATACTATCATATCATCTGCAAAAAGTGATATCTTGACTTCTTCCTTTCCAATTTTTATCCCCTTGATCTCCTTTTGTTGTCTAATTGCTCTGGCTAGGACTTCAAGTACAATGTTTAATAGGTAGGGAGAGAGTGGGCAGCCTTGTCTATTCCCTGATTTTAGTGGGATTGCTTCCAGCTTCTCACCATTTTCTTTGATGTTGGCTACTGGTTTGCGCTAGATTGCTTTTATCATGTTTAGGTATGGACCTTGAATTCCTGATCTTTCCAAGGCTTTTATCATGAATGGGTGTTGGATTTTGTCAAATGCTTTCTCAGCATATAACAAGATGATCATGTGGTTTTTGTCTTTGAGTTTGTTTATAGACTGGATTATGTTAATGGATTTCTGTATATTGAACCATCCCTGTATCCCTGGGATGAAACCTACTTGGTCTGGATGGATGATTGTTTTAATGTGTTCTTGGATTCGGTTAGCAAGAACTTTATTGAGGATTTTTGCATCGATATTAATAAGGGAAATTGGTCTGAAGATCTCTGTCTTTGTTGGCTTTTTTTTTTTTTTGTTTAGTTATTAGAGTAATTGTGGCTTCATAGAATGAGTTGGGGGTAGAATACCTTCTGTTTCCATTTTGTGGACTAGTTTGTGAAGAAATGGGATTAGATCTTCTTTGGAGGTCTGATAGAACTCTGCACTAAACCATCTGGTCCTGGGCTTTTTTTGGTTGGGAGACTATTAATGACTGCTTCTATTTCTTTAGGGAATATAGGATGGTTTAGATCATTAACCTGATCTTGATTTAACTTTGGTACCTGGTATCTGTCTAGAAACTTGTCCATTTCATCCAGGTTCTTCAGTTTTGTTGAGTATAGCCTTTTGTAGAAGGATCTGATGGTGTTTTGGATTTCTTCAGGTTCTGTTGCTATGTCTCCCTTTTCATTTCTGATTTTGTTAATTAGGATGCTTTCCCTGTGCCCTCTAGTGAGTGTGGCTAAGGGTTTATCTATCTTGTTGATTTTTTCAAGGACCAGCTCCTCAATTGGTTGATTCTTTTAATAGTTATTCTTGTTTCCACTTGGTTTATTTCGCCTCTGAGTTTGATTATTTCCTGCTGTCTACTGCTCTCGGGTGAATTTGTTTCCTTTTGTTCTAGAGCTTCTAGGTGTATTGTCAAGCTGCTAATGTGTGCTCTCTCTCTAGTTTCTTTTTGGAGGCACTCAGAGCTATTAGTTTCCCTCTTAGGAATGCTTTCATTGTGTCCCATAAGTTTGGGTATGTTGTGACTTCATTTTCATTAAACTCCAAAATTTCCTTAATTTCTTTCTTTATTCCTTCCTTGACCAAGGTATCATTGAGAAGAGTGTTGTTCAGTTTCCACGTGAATGTTGGCTTTATTATTTATTTTGTTATTGATGATCAGCATTAGTCCATGGTTATCTGATAGGATGCATGGGACAATTTCAGACCTTGTCTATCATTAATAGGAGTGGATAAGTAGTCTTACTGCAACCACAATTTTCAAAACTGGGTGTTATCATGGGAGATCTCCTCTTTTCTGAGGAGAAATTGAGGAAGAGTGGATTGGGGTAGCAGGAGGGGAGGAGTGGACACAGAGCAGAGAAGAGAAGGAAAACTAGGACTGGAATGTGAAATGATTAATTATTTAAAAGAAAAATTGGCTCCAGGCCAGATTTTTTTCTGGTGTTAGAGAAAACTCATCTCACACAATTATTATTAAGGAGCTTTGTATTCTCTGAGTTCCTGGAGTGAATCCACACTGGTGTGTGTGTGTGTGTGTGTGTGTGTGAGAGAGAGAGAGAGAGAGAGAGAGAGAGAGAGAGAGAGAGAGAGAGAGAGAGAGAGAGAGAGAACCTACTGTGTCACTTAAATTAGGTAGCACAACACAATATAATCCATCTTTCATGAACTCACAAGCCCTTATACACTTCTCTGATACCATGGCCATCTTAGGAAGAATCCTCCTGGGCAAGTAGTTGCTATTTCAACACAAACCTGGGATTCCATCTACCCTGGTTGTAATGGGGACCACAAGTATAAGCTACATGTGTTTCTCTGCCAGAGTACTTGTGGATAAGCCCTTCTAGTATCAGATGAATACAATGTTGAAGAGGGTACATAAGCTCTCACACCCTGCCCTTATCAGTAAATTAAATGCTCAAACTTTTCTATAGAGAAACCTCCTATACTCATTTAGAATAAAAAAAAATCAGAAAGTGTATATCTCTTTAGGCACAGGAGTGGCATGCACCCGTTTAAAAGATTTCAGTGTGTGTAATAAAAGCCAAAATAATCAAAGTCACTTTACTGCTTTCTTGTACTTCCACAGAGATGGATAAACAGTGTGGACAGGGAGAACTGCAAGTGGACTTCAAATGCTTACAAGTTCCTTAGGTTTGTGTTGGCTTTCAGGTCTTCTTGTGTTCCCCAAGCTTCCTTGAAAATTTACAATGAAAAACTCGGGGTGACAACTACAGTGGTAAGACTCAAGGAAGACACAGTCTTCTCATCTTGTTCATAAACTTACCCGATTCTTTGTTTTGGTCTTCTATGGCGATCAAAATTATAGCTACTGAAACTATGCCATGAATATTAATTCTTTTTGACTTCAAGGGCCCAAATAGTATTTTACATCTCTTCTGAGAAACAGTGAAGAATGAAATCATAGTTCGTGGTACCTGACACCAGAAGATAGCATCTGATGGACACAGATGTCGAACAAATATTCATTTCTTTTATTCCTAAAGTCACAAACAAAAATTTTGTGGTTAACACTGAAAATGAAAGGCAGTGGGAAGCAGTGTAGATTTTCTATCATATCTTTTTATGATACAAAATATAACTCTCCCAAATTTTCTAGACTTTTAACCTTCTTTATATTCTGTCCCTGAAATATGGTAATTTTCCTTAGCCTGGGAATTCTGTTTGAGTTTCCTGACTATGTATGTTCTGGTGTCTGAGAAGGCTTGATCGTCTGTTAAACGTTTTCTCACACAGGTTACATTGTATAGGGATGGTCAGCAATGTGGGTCAGCTGTTGTTTAATGAGGTGACATTTCTGAAGGAATGGTCTCCCAAATTTCAGTAAAGTTAAAGGACTTCTCTCCTGTATGAAATCTTTGGTTTTTTTTTTTGAGAATATTTTAAAAGCAATTATTTTCTTGAATATGCAATAATGACTGACACACAAAACAGAAGATCACATATTTTCTTTTAATCCTACCTCAGTATAAACATAACTTTTACTAAAACAGATAAAATTAAGAACAGACTCTTTTTGTTGTTTCTTTTATATTCTGAGATTTTAATATAATTACATAGTTTACCCCTTTCCTTTCCTTCCTTCAAACCTTTCCACTTCTCCATCCTTTCTCTCATTCAAAAGCATAGCTCTGTTTTCATAATATTTAACATAAATATATGTGTTCATGCATGCATAGATATAACCTGCCTAAGGTTTGTAACTTACATGCATGACCAGCTTTTATAGTATTCACTTGGTATCTTCTTCCCAAGTGTAAGACGCTTTCCTCCTGATGCCAGAATTCCTCAATTCTTTTTAGTTCTCTGTATAGGTTTCCCTGTCAACTTTAGCATGTCCATTGCTGTTGTCTTTTTTTTTAAATATATATTTTATTAGGTATTTTCCACATTTACATTTCCAATACTATCCCAAAAGTCCCCCATACTCTCCCCCCAACTCCCCTACCCCCCACTCCCACTTTTTGTCCCTGGAGTTCCCCTGTACTGGGGCACATAAAGTTTGCAAGTCCAATGGGCCTCTCTTTCCAGTGATGGCTGACTAGGCCATCTTTTGATACATATGCAGCTAGACTCAAGAGCTCTGGGGTACTAGTTAGTTAATAATGTTGTTCCACCTATAGGGTTGTAGATCCCTTTAGCTCCTTGGGTACTTTCTCTAGCTTCTCCATTGGGGGCCCTGTGATATAACCAATAGCTGACTGTGAGCATCCACTTCTGTGTTTGCTAGGCCCCGGCATAGTCTCACAAGAGACAGCTATATCTGGGTCCCTTCAGCAAAATCTTGCTAGTGTATGCAATGGTGTCAGCATCTGGAAGCTGATTATGGGATGGATCCCTGGATATGGTCCATCCTTTCCTCACAGCTCCAAACTTGGTCTCTGTAACTCCTTCCATGGGTGTTTTGTTCCCAATTCTAAGAAAGGGCAAAGTGTCCACAATTTGATATTCGTTCTTCTTGAGTTTTATGCGTTTAGCAAATTGTATCTTATATCTTGGGTATTCTAAGTTTCTGGGCTAATATCCACTTATCAGTGAGTACATATTGTGTGAGTTCCTTTGTGATTGGGTTACCTCACTCAGGATGATGCCCTCCAGGTCCATCAATTTACCTAGGAATTTCATAAATTCATTCTTTTTAATAGCTGAGTAGTACTCCATTGTGTAGATGTACCACATTTTCTGTATCCATTCCTCTGTTGAGGGGTATCTGGGTTGTTTCCAGCTTCTGGCTATTATAAATAAGGCTGCTATGAACATAGTGGACCATGTGTCCTTCTTACCTTCTTACTGATTTAGCTTCATACTGTATGTAAATTAATTCAAAACAGCACGGTTTGAAATATAAGAACAAAATAAAAGATTTAAGAAAACTGGAAGATATCTATGGTTAAGGGAGTTAAGAGTCCTAGATTTCATGGAAGAAACATTCCTTCTGAAAGGAATAACTGAACCTCACTAAAGTTAGGAACCTTTATGCTGAGCTGGATCGTGTTGTTGTTGGTGGTGGTGGTGGTGAATGTTTTAAACCCAGCACTTGCAAGGCAAAGGGAGGTGACTTTGTGGTCAGCCTGGTGTACAGAGTGATCTTCAGGACAGCCAGTGTTACACAGAGAAATTGTATCTTGAAAAACAAACGAAACAACTCAGCAAAAAGTTACATAGAAAATATTTTTCTGTAACAGTTCCTGATCCAACAGTGAAGATGCAATCTAAATGAATCATAGCCCAACAGGGAATTTCTCCCAGGGTGTATTTTTCCTGAGCACAGTCCAGGTTACACAATGCTTACACAAAAGAAAGGAGTTATTTTTACCTAGACATGTAGTTAGCCTGTAGATGCCCAGCATTACAACAATATAGAGTGTCTTCTGGAAAGGGGTTCAGTATAGCCCATTCTTCCTCAGAGAAATGCATTTCTATATTTTCAAATGTTAGCAAGTCCTGAAGAAGAGAATGGACTTGAATTTAGTACTGCAGCAGAAGCAGTTGTAGTACCTGCCTGTGAATCATGGCATAGGTTGCATGCTGAAGAAGTTATCAGTAAATAATATGGACAGAGAAAATGAGATAACCAGAAGTAGGCAAGTGGACCAGTGAATTGGTTGTATAATATCCAGTTTCCACACTGCTCCTGCCAATTCTAGTCGCCTGTATATCAGTAAGGTTGAATGTATCCCCAAACTCTAGGGTTCTTAGCAGCTGGGAAATACTAAAATGAGACTGCCTGAAAAAAAAATGTTAAAATAAAATAAAACAATAACAAAAAGCAACCTGACTTTCTCCAGCCCCTCTACTGTCCAGTAGCCTCCATGGCTACTTTAAACCACCAAATCACTATAAAACACTAGTGTTGGTCACATTGTTGTAGTGCTCTAAAACTGCCATGTTCATTTGCTTTCTTGGGTGCTATCCTTCATGAAGTGATTTGTCTCTTTTCGTTCTCTGTAAAATATAAAGGACTGAACTTAAAATCATTTTCTGAAGAGACACATGAATTCCACCCACTCTCTATAAGACATGAGACAATCAAAATAAACTTTGCCTGACATTCTTAGGTTGAATTCTGAAAGAGGTGATTTTGTTGTCACTGGGGGGTGTCACTTAGTTCCCCATTCACTAGCAGCAACTAGAACATGGCACTAGGGTACACAGGGCAGTGGAAGGCCTCTCTCTCAATTCATGGATGTATTATCAAAAAAGGATACTTACTAGTCCCAGCATCTATTCTACCTCTAGAAAACATAAATGCCATCCCAGGCTCCTATACTGGACAAAACTATCAATTACTGTAGACAGAGAAAACAATATATTCCATGACAAAAACCAATTTTACACATAGTTTTTCCATAAATCCAGCCCTACAAAAGAATAAAAGATGGAAAACACCAAAGAGTGAAACTACACCCTAGAAGAAGCAAGAAAGTAATATTTCAACAAATCCACACAAACATAATCCCACCTGTAACAAGAAAATTAATAGGAAGTAACAATCACTTTTCCTTAATATCTGTTAATATCAAAATTAATATTACCAACTTAACCTACTTGATTGAAATTCAAAAATATGAGGAATTTGAAATTGGCCAGCTGTCATTTTGTTGTCTCTAATTGGGTAAATGGAATTAATAGGTCCAATATTGTACAATCCATGTACACTTTCTGCTTGTTTGTACATAACAGGGTCTTGATGTGTGCCACATAATGGTCTTGAAATCATGCTTCTTCTATCTCAGCCTCTCTGTTGGTATGATTGTTTACTTGATGTTTTTACACTATACTCTGGTTTTCAGAGCAGCTTACATATTTCAAAACTATTTATACAGCCAAAATAAATGTAGACAATTAATTTGGGAGATGGCTTATGAGAGAACAGCAAAGAGGGAGACTGAAGGCTTTGCTTGATATTTATAATTATTGTATCAATTCTGAATAAGAGGACTTTATAGGTTACTCTTATTCTGAGATAAATACTTTTGAAAAAGCATAACAGCCAATGAAACTGAATCATACCCTCACCTAACTTCTGTGCCACCGTCCAAGCAGAACCATTCTTCATTGAAACAGTTGATGAATGACTTCAGGAATAGACCATCTTAATACACACACCATTACTTAAATGAATGTAACCTGTTCTCTGTGATCTGAGAATGACAACAATCACTCAAGTCAAATAGCTTTGACCATTACAGGAAATCGATATCCAAAAATCATGCCTATAATTCACAACTGTCATCTCTTAGCTTAGCTAATATGGAGGTAAAAATCCTTCGGTGATGTGAGGTACATTCAAGTACAGCCTTATGACAATGAAATCCAATGTCCATAAACTGTTCTTATTTTATTTGTATCACAGTAAGCCAAGATTATTTAAATTTTATTTTTAATTAGATACTTTCATTCAAAAAAATCCCCTACACCCTCCTTCTTCCTTGCTCCCCAACCCACCTATTCCCACCTCCTGACTCTGGCAGTACCCTGTAGTGGGGCATATAATCTTCTCAAAACCAAGGGCCTCTCCCTCCACAGATGGCCTACCAGCCCATCCTCTGATACACATTCAACTAGAGACACGTGCTCTGGAGGCACTGGCTAGTTCATATTGTTGGTCCACATTTAGGGTTGCAGACCCCCTCAGCTCTTTGCGTACTTTCTCTAGCTCCTCCATTGGGTGCCCGGTGTTCCATCCAGTAGTTGACTGTGAGCATCCACTTCTGTATTTTACAAGCAATGGCCTAGCCTCACACAAGACAGCTTCAGGGTCCTGTTAGCATAATCTGTAAACCAAGATTTTTAAGCTCTACTAAAAACAAAACAAAACAGAAAGCAAAAACACTATTTATTTATTTAAAAAATTTATTATAATTTATTTATAAATGTATTTATTTATTATTATTTATTCATTAAAAACAAATAATGATATATTATTTTAAAATATCATACAGTTAATATATTTGGAGTTATTTAAAATTTATATTGAGAACAATGTTGTATTTTCAGTATTGCTGTAAACAAACATCTACATAAGACTATTTAATTGATTGTTGTTTTATATCAAACAACTTTTATAATATACATTTTTATTGTTACAATATTTTATAAATTTTAAAGAACATGATAAAAAATGAAAGGTCTGATAGGTTTTGAGTGGGACTCTGATGGAGGAGTTGGGGTACAAAAGGAAAAGAAAAATGTGATGTAAGTCTGTTTACTCAAAATATGTTTTTAAATAGTAACTTATTCAGATAAATTGAAGTTATATATTTTTTATCATAATGCAATAAAATTTAAATCAAAAAATATTTCTAGAACTGTTGGGATTGCTCAGCAGTTAGTAGCACTGGCTAATCTTTTACAGTTCCTGGGTTCAATTCCCAGCAACCACATGGTGGCTTACTACTATTTATAAAGTAATCTGATGTCCCCTTCTCTCATGCAGGTGAGCACATAAACAAAACACTCCTACATTTTAATAATAATAGACTTAAACACACTAAATGTTTCTATTATTATTATTATTATTATTATTATTATTATTATTATTATTATTATTGCGCCTAACTTCTTCCTTTCATTTCTTTCCACCAAACCAGCCCATATATCCCTCTTTGGTCTTTTTCACAGTTATAGCCTCTTTGAAAAACTAGTGCATAATTAGGAAATCATTAAATTAAATGGGAGGAATACCCTAGGATACATGAAATACACACTAGACTAGTTGAAAAAATGGAAAAAATTATCTGTTAAGAGCAACTGTTGTTCGGGCAGTGGTGGTTCATGCCTTTAATCCCAGCACTTGGGAGGCAGAACCCAAGGATTTCTGAGTTCGAGGCCAGCCTGGTCTACAGAGTGAGTTCCAGCACAGCCAGGGCTACACAGAGAAACCCTTTCTCGAAAAATAATAAAACAAACAAACAAACAAAGCATCTGTTCTATGCAGAGGACCGGGCACAAAGCACCCACATGGTGGCTCATAATTTATGCACAGTCACAGTTTCAGAGAATTAGGCAACAGAGGCATAAGTGAAAGAGATGGCCTGAGGCTTAGTACATAAATGAAAGAGAGGGCCTGCTCAGCCCAGCACATAAGTGAGAGAAGGGTCTGGGCAGCCTAGCACATAAGTGAGAGAGAGTGCCTGAATGGCCTAGCGCCTAAGGGAGAGAGAGGGCCTGGGCAGCCTAGCATATAAGTGAGAGAGAGAGGACCTGCATGGCCTAGCACACTATTATAATCAAGCTCAGTTCTAGGAAGGTGGAGACAGGAGTTTACCAGGGGTTGAAGGGAATCTGGATGCTCCCTTCTAATCTCTTAATACATCATAGACTCTTCTGGTGTGTGTATGTACATACAGAAAAAGTCCACACACATTAAATGTTTACGCAAATAAATAAATAAATAAATAAATAAATAAATAAATAAATAAATAAATAAATAAATAAATAACAAAAATGTGTACAAGAGCCTCTAGAGTTGAAATTAAGTAGTGCCATTTGCAGTGTTTTCATATGTTACACATTTGTTCAAGTTTTTCAAGTTTGTAAGGGCTTATCAACCTAGAAACTGGAAATCAATTGTCTTAAAGCCAGTAGGTCATTCCCACCTCCTGAAAACTGCCTTCCAAGCGATGGTGCCTGGTACTACATGTACACATGCATAGGGTATATTCAGCCAATTAGCGCAGTCCCTGGGTGAGACCTGTTTTCTCCAGCTGGCATCACAAAGGGTCCTCAGAGGCCTCGTTCCAGGTCTTGCTCTTGACAACGGTTTTTTTTTTTCCATTGTGGAGCTGAGCAAGGAAGGGTGCAGTTGTGAAGGTGTTCACCTCTGAGATGACCTTTAAGTGATAATCGGTTCTAATCCGGGTTGTTGGACAGTTAATCAAGGTGTGACGGGGTGGGGCATCTCAGGCCCAGGCGGCCACTATGTGAGGAAAAGCCTCCTGATCGGCATTTCCTATGGCTTCTGAGGGTTCAATGAAGGTGGAGGACCATATTTATGGCAGAGGATTGAACAGGCAAGGGCCTTAAAGGATTGTGAACCCTTGGAGGACACAAGCTTGGGACCTGGAGATAGGATCAGATAGCCAGATGCAGGACTGGGAGTCTGGGGAGCAGTGAGCAGTGGGTGAGGAACCTTGGGCTTGTCCTGTGTGCTCTCTGGGATCCATTAGAAACACTGAGGATTCCTCCCTCTTCCTTGTCTTCTCCATGGTGTGTTCCTTTGGTATAGACTGTATGGACACTGCAGACAGTGGACTGGCATAGGAAGAATAAATGAAAAGAAGAAGAGGAGACATTGTAAGAGATTCATCAGACATCTGGGATAGATTCTGTCCACGGACCCTCCCATCTCATCGCCCATGTACTCTGAGTAAAGACTTGCACCACCGAGTTCACCTTTTTCTCTCAGTTTTCGTTCTGTAGGATGGGATCTTCTTTTGTAGCTCGGTCTGGCATCACTTGATCTGGCCTTGAACTTACAATCTTCAGATGTTTGAAATCCTCGGCTTCCCCAAATCCCTATTTTCTCCAATATAAGGCCTTTCTCTGTGGGTGGTGGTGGTGGTGCGTGTTTATTGTAGAGGAAGCAGTGAATATACAGTTACCATGTTTGTTACCTTTCTGGACAGCACTATGAGTTTATGTTAAGACTGAGATACACTGATAAACAGAATTGCTGATATTTTGTTTAAAAAGAATCTGTGGGAGATAGAAGCAAAATTCAGATGCCTCAGAAGTTAAATGCGAACACATTTTGGTCATCGTTTTTTGGGAAGAGGGGAGGACTCACATATTAAAGAATGACCTGCTTTTCGCTTTTTCAAACTGAAAAATGACAGATTGTTGACTTTGGTTCTAAAGAAGTTTTGTAAAGAAGTAAGTTAAAGAAGTTTTTAAAACAAAGTTGGGAAGGAGAGGGACATGATAACTGGGATACATGGAGGAAATGGCAAGGGGAAGTCCATATATATATATATGCATCACCATATTGAATATGTATACAAAACTCTCTGATAAAGACAAATGATTAAAAATATACATGTTTTAAAACAAAAGAAACGATCTTTCATTGAGCTAAGATAATTATTTGATTTTTTGACTTTTTAACTATTTAAATTTTACCATTGGATTCAGATCACTATTTTTTTTTCTTTTTTACTTTTTATTTTTTAACTCAGAAGATATTTCAGTGCTTAAGCAAAGAATGGCTCTGAAGAAAATGATGGTGATACCAAAAGAATATTACTTATTACTTTTGGAATTTGATGACGAAGTAGATGACATAAATGTTTTGGAGTAGGCTCTTTCTGAAGGTATAGCACATCCAGTGTTGTGTATTAATTGTGTCCTGAGGTTCCTTAGACTTTTACCTAGTCACCTGAAGTGGAAGTAGTCTTTGCTAAGAGTTTTCATATACTTCATTTCTAATTATACCTATATCTGTATATTCCTATACCCGAGTTTTAGCAACACATATACCTCCTCTTGGCATTGTAATCACAATATGTTGATAAACAATAACTTGCTATGATTTTGCCCCAGGAAAAGAGCTGAACATTGTTCCTATAATACATTTGCAAAACATGAATTTATTTTATAAAACCTGCAAATAAATTATTTCATTTCTTTTTCTATTATATATTTTCTTTATTTACATTTCAAATGTTATCCCCTTTTCTAATTTCCCCTCCAAAAAGCCCCTGTCCTCTACCATCTCCACCTGTTCCCCAACACACCCACTCCCAATTCCTGGCCCAGGCATTCCCCGATACTGGGTCATAAGACCTTTACAGGAGCAAGTGTCTCTCCTCCCATTGATGACCAAGTAGTCCATCCTCTGCTACATATGCAGTCGAAGCCATAAGTCCCACCATTTGTTTTCTTTGATTGGTGGTTTAGTCCCAGGGAACTCTGGGGGTACATGTTAGTTCATGTTGTTTTTCCTTCTAGGGGGATACAATCCCCTTAAGCTCCTTCGGTACATTCTCTAGCTCCATAATTGGGGACCCTGACTGGCAGATCCTCTCAGGAGACAACTATATCCGTCTCCTGTCTCCAAGCTCTTGTTGCCATTTCCAGTAGTGTCTGGGTTTGGTGGTTTTTTATTGGATGGGTCTCCGAGTAAGACAGGCTCTGAATTCCTTCAGTCTCAGCTCCAAACTTTGTCTCTGTAACTCCTTCCATTGGTATTTTGTTCCCAATCTAAGGGAAAAGCCTCGAAGACATGGGTACAGGGGAAAAATTCCTGAATAGAATAGCAATGGCTTGTGCTGTAAGATCGAGAATCAATAAATGGGACCTCATAAAATTGCAAAGCTTCTGCAAAGCAAAAGACACCGTCAATAAGACAAAAAGGCCACCAACAGATTGGGAAAGGATCTTTACCTATCCCAAATCAGATAGGGGACTAATATCCAACATATATAAAGAACTCAAGAAGGTGGACTTCAGAAAATCAAATAACCCCATTAAAAAATGGGGCTCAGAGCTAAACAAAGAATTCTCACCTGAGGAATACCGAATGGCAGAGAAAAACCTGAAAAATGTTTAACATCCTTAATCATCAGGGAAATGCAAATCAAAACAACACTGAGATTCCACTTCACTCCACTTAGAATGGCTAAGATCAAAAACTCAGGTGACAGCAGATGTTGGCGAGGATGTGGAGAAAGAGGAACACTCCTCCATTGTTGGTGGGATTGCAAGCTTGTACAACCACTCTGGAAATCAGTCTGGCAGTTCCTCAGAAAATTGGACATAGTACTACCGGAGGATCCAGCAATACCTCTCCTGGGCATATATCCAGAAGATGCCCCAACCGGTAAGAAGGACACATGCTCCACTATGTTCATAGCAGCCTTATTTATAATAGCCAGAAGCTGGAAAGAACCCAGATGCCCCTCAACAGAGGCATGGATACAGAAAATGTGGTACATTTACACGATGGAATACTACTCAGCTATTTAAAAAATGAATTTATGAAATTCCTAGGCAAAAGGATGGACCTGGAGGGCATCATCCTGAGTGAGGTAACCGAATCACAAAGGAACTCACACAATATGTACTCACTGATAAGTGGATATTAGCCCAGAAACTTAGGATAACCAAGATATAAGATACAACTTGCTAAACACATGAAATTCAAGAAGAAGGAAGAACAAAGTGTGGACACTTTACCTCTTCCTAGAAACGGGAACAAAACACCCATGGAAGGAGTTACAGGGACAAAATTTGGAGCTGTGACAAAAAGATGGACCATCTAGTGATTGCCATATGCAGGGATCCATTCCATAATCACCATTGCACACTAGCAAAATTTTGCTGAAAGGACCCAGATACAGCTCTCTCTTGTGCGACTATGCTGGTGCCTAGCAAACACAGAAGTGGATGATCACAGTCAGCTATTGGATGGATCACAGGGCCCTCAGTGCAGGAGCTAGAGATATTACCCAAGGAGCTAAAGGGAACTGCAACCCTATAGGTGGAACAACAATATAAACTAACCAGTACCCCGGAGCTCTGTCTCTAGCTGCATATGCATCAAAAATGGGCTAGTCGGCCATCACTGCAAAGAGAGGCCCATTGGACTTGCCAATTTTAGATGCCCTAGTACAGGCGAACACCAGGGCCAAAAAGGGGGAGAGGGTGGGTAGGGGTTTGGGGTGGGTGGATGTGGGGGACCTTTGGGATAGCATTGAAAATGTAAACGAGGAAAATACCTAATAAAAAAATTTTTAAAAAAAGAAGGAATGATATATCTACACTTTGGTCTTCCTTCTTCTTGAGTTTCATGGGATTTGCAAATTTTACCTTTGGTTATTCTCAGCTTCAGAGATAATATCCACTTATCAGTGAGTGCATATAATGTGTGATCTTTTGTGATTAGATTATCTCACATTGGAAGTTATCTTCCAGATCTATCAATTTGTTTAAGAATTTCATGAGTTCGTTGTTTTTAATAGCTGTGTAGTAATTCTTTATGTAAATGTACTATATTTTCTGTTTCCATTCCTCTGAAGAAGGGAATCTGGATTCTTTTCAGCCTTTTGCTATTATAAATAAGGCTGCTATGAATATAGGGAAACATGTGTCCTTATTAAAAGTTGGAACATCTTCTGTGTATATGCCCAGTACGACTATTGCTGGATCTTTGAGTATAACTATCCACAATTTTCTGAGGAACCCCCAGACTGATTCCAGAGTGGTTGTACCAGCTTGCAATCCCACCAGCAATGGAGGAGTGTTCCTATTTTACTGCATTCTTGCCAGCATCTGCTGTCATCTGAGTTTTATATCTTAGCCATTCTGACTGCTGTGAGGTGGAATCTCAGGGTTATATTTACTTGCATTTTCCTGATGATTAAGGATGTTGAACATTTTTTAGGTGCTTCTCAGCCATTCAATATTCCTTGGTTGAGAATTCTTTGTTTAGCTCTGTCCCCATTTTTTTTAATAGGGTTATTTGATTTTCTGGAGTCCAGCTTCCTGAGCTCTTTATATATATATTGGATACTAGTACCCTATCTGATTTAGGACTGGTAAAGATTGTTTCACATTTTATCCTAATGACAGTGTCCTTTGCCTTAGAGCTTTGCAATTTTATGAGGTCCTGTTTGTCTATTTTTAATCTTATAGCACAAGCCATTGCTGTTTTGTTCAGGAATATTCCCACTTTGTCCATGTCTTCGAGGCTCTTCCCCAATTTCTCCTCTACAAGTTTCGGTGTCTCTGGTTTTATGTGCAGTTCCTTTATCCCCTTAGATTTGAGCATTGTACAAGGAGATGAGAATAGATCAACTTACATTCTTCTATATCCTATCTGCCAATTGAGCAGGCACCATTTGTTGAAAATGCTGTCTTCTTTCCACTGGGTGGTTTTAGCTCCTTTGTCAAAGTTCAAGAGACCATAAGTGTGTGGGTTCATTTCTCTTTCTTCAGTTCTATTCCATTTATCTACCTGTCAATCACTATACCTGTACCATGCAGTTTTTATCATAATTACTCTACAGTACAGCTTGAGGTCAGGCATGGTGATTCCACAAGAAGTTCTTTTATTGTCGAGAATAGTTTTTGCTATTCTAGGCTTGTTTTTTGTTTTTTTAATTCAAGATGAATTTGCAAATTGCCCTTTCTAAGTCAGTGAACAATTGAATTGGAATTTTGATGGGGATTGCATTTAATCTGTAGATTGCTTTTGGCAAGATAGCCATTTTTACTATATTAATCTTGCCAATCCATGAGCATGGGAGCTCTTTCCATCCTCTGAGATCTTCTTTGATTTCTTTCTTCAGAGACTTGAAGTTTTTAATCATACAGATCTTTTACTTCCTCAGTTAGAGTCACACCAAGGTATTTTATATTATTTGTGACTATTGTGAAAGGTGTTTTTCCCCTAATTTCTTTCTCATCCTGTTTATCTTTTGTGTAGATAAAGGCCACTGATATGTTTGAGTTAATTTTATATTCAGCTACTGTGCCGAAGTTGTGTATCAGGTTTAGGATTTCTCTGGTTCAATTTTTGGGGCCACTGGTCCATGCTATCATATCTTCTGGAAATAGTGATATTTTGACTTCTTCCTTTCCAATTTGTATTCATTTGTTCTTTTTTTGTTGTCTAGTTGCTCTGGCTAGGACTTCAAGTACTATATTAAATAGGTAGGGAGAAAGTTGGCAGCCTCGTCTAGTCCCCAATTTTAGTGGGATTGTTTCAAGTTTCTCACCATTTAGTTTAGTGTGGGCTACTGGTTTACTGTCTACTGCTTTTTTTATGTTTAGGTATGGGCCTTGAACTCCTTATCTATCCTGGGTGTTGTATTATTATTATGAATGGGTGTTGTATTTTGTCAACTACTTTCTCATCATCTAATGAGATGATCATGTGTTTTATTTTCTTTGAATTTGTTTCTATAGTGGATTAAGTTGATGGATTTCCATATATTAAACCATCCCTGCAACGCAGGGATGAAGCCTACTTGATCATGATGGATGATTCTTTTGATGTATTCTTGGTTTCAGTTTGCAAGGATTGTATTGAGTATTTTTGCCTCGATATTCCTAAGGGAAATTGGTTTGAAGTTTCCTTTCTTCATTGGGTCTTTGTATGGTTTGAGTATAATTGTAATCTGGCTTCAAAGAACAACTTGAATAGTGTTCCTTCTCTTTTGATTTTGCATAATAGTTTGAAGAGTATTGGTATGAAGGTCTCCATAAATATCTTCTAGAATTCTGTACTAAACCCAAAAGATCCTGGGCTTTTTTTTTTTTTTTTGGCTTGGGAGACTATTAATGACTCCCAATTATTATTATCCATAAATTATATTTATCAATAAATTATATTTATCCATAAATTATTATTTATGGGTTAGGGGAGTAAATACATAATAAATCTGATCCTGATTTAAATTTGTTACCTGATGTCTGTCTTGATAAGTTTCCATTTTGTCTAGATTTTCCAGTTTTTTGAGTATAGGCTTGTGTAGTATGATCTGATGATTTTTTTAATTTTGTACGTTTCTGCTATGTCTCCCTGTTCATTTCTGGTTTTGTTAATTTGGATACAGTCCCTGTGCCCTGTAGTTAGTCCAGCAAATGGTTTATCTATCTTGTTGATTTTCTCAAAGAAAAAGCACCTAGTTTGTTTGATTTTTTTTATAGTACCTTTGTTTCCACTTGATTGATTTCAGCCCTGAATTTGATTATTTCCTACCTTCTACTCCTCTTGGGTGAATTTGCTTGCTTTTGTTCTAGAGATTTTAGGTGTGCTGTCAACCTGCTCCTGTATCCTCTCTCCAGTTTCTTTTTAGAGTCATTCAGAGCTATGAGTTTCCCTCTTTTATTGTGTCCCATAACTTTCTGTATACTGTAGCTTCATTTCCATTAAACTTTAAAAAGTCTTTAATTTCTTTCCTTATTTCTTCCTTGACTGAGTTATCACTGACTAGAATGTTGTTCACCTTCTAAGTGAATGTTGGTTTTCAATTATTTATATTATTATTGAAGATCAGCCTTAGTCCATGGTGATTTGATAGAATGCATGGGATTATTTCAATATTTTTATATCTGCTGGAGCATGTTTTTGACTGATTATATGGTCAATTATGGAGAAGGCATCATGAGATGCTGAGAAGATGGGACATCCTTTTGTTTTAGGATAAAATGTTGTATAGATATCAACTAAATCTATTTGTTTCATAAATTCTATTAGTTTCACTCTGTCTCTATTTATAATTTGTTTCCATATTCTGTCCTTTGATGAGGGAGTCTTGTTGAAGTCTTCCACTATTATTGTGTGTGGTACAATGTGTGTTTTGAGCCTTACTAAAGTTTCTTTTATGGATGTGGATGCCATTGAATTTGGAGTATAAATGTTCAGAATTGGGATCCCATCTTGGTAAATTTTAACTTTAATGAATATGAAGTGTCCCTCTGTCTTAGTTAGGGTTTTACTGCTGTGAACAGACACTATGACCAAGGCAAGTCTTATAAAAAACAACATTTAATTGGGGCTGGCTTACAGGTTCAGAAGTTCAGTCCATTATCTTCAAGGTGGGAGAATGGCAGTATCCAGGCAGGCATGGTGCAAGCAGAGCTGAGAGTTCTACATCTTCATTTAAAGGCTGCTAGTGGAAGACTGACTTCCAGGCAACTAGGGTGAGGATTTTATGGCTTCACCCACAGTGACACACCCATTCCAACCAGGTCACACCTATTCCAACAAGGCCACCTCCAGATGGTGCCACTCCATGCTCCAAGAATATACAAACCATCACACCCTCCTTGTCTTTTTTGGTAACTTTGGGTTGAAAATCGATTTTATTTGATATTGGAATGGCTACTCTATCTTGTTTCATGGGATCATTTGCTCGGAAAATCATTTTCCAGCCTTTTACTGCCAGATCATGTTTGTCTTTGTCCCTGAGGTTTGTTTCTCGTATGCTGGGTCTTGCTTACACATCCAGTCTGTTAGTCTGTCTTTGTATTGGTGAATTGAGTCCACTGATATTAAGAGATATTAAGGAAAAGTCACTGTTGCTTCTTGTTATTTTTGTTGTTAGAGTTGGAATTTT
Organism: Mus musculus; assembly: GCF_000001635.26. Lineage (NCBI taxonomy): Eukaryota > Metazoa > Chordata > Mammalia > Rodentia > Muridae > Mus > Mus musculus. Next base: position 2,511,481 of record NC_000087.7, read on the forward strand.
GTACATGTCACTATCTTCTTTTAGGTTAGCTTCAAGATTAATTTCTTGCTTTTTGTAGAGTGTAATTTACCTCCTTATATTGGAGTTTTCCCTTTATTTTCCATTGAAGGGCTGGATTTGTTGGAAGATATTGAGAAAATATGGTTTTGTCACAGAATACTTGTTTTCTCAACCTATGGTAAAAGTGTTTTGCTGCATATAGTAGCCTTGTCTAGCATTTCTGCTCTCTTAGGGTCTGTATGACATATACCCTGGATCTTCTGGCTTTCAGTCTCTGGTGAGTTCTGTGTAATTCTGACAGGTCTTCCTTTATATCTTACTTGACCATTTTCCCTTACTGCTTTAATATTATTCCTTTGTTTAGTGCATTTGGTATTTTGATTATTATGTGATGGCAGGAGTTTCTTTTCTGGTCCAAACTATTAGGAGTTCTATAGGATTCTTGTATATTCATGGGCATCTCTTTCTTTAGGTTAGGGAAATTTTCTTCTATAATTTTGTTGAAGATATTCACTGGCCCTATAATTTGGAAATCTTACTTCTCATCTATAAGTATTATCCTTAAGTTTTGTCTTCTCCTTGTGTCCTGGAATTCCCGTATGTAATTATGTAATTTCTAAAAGCTGTTTCAAAAACTCACATGGACAATTTTTCCAGATAAATTCAAATCAATAATACTGTATTAACTATTACTAATATAGCATACTTCCAAATGTTTCCATTTTCTATTGTCAATACAGTAAAGAGCCCAGCATTTAACAAAGATGAGAATATATCGCCTCATGTAGAAGTAGATGAAGATATGTGGTAATATTTTCTTTTTTTTTTTCTTTTCTTTTCTTTTCTTTTTTCTTTTTTTTTTTTTTTTTTTTTTTTTGCCAGCTAAATAGAGTACTTTAGAATTAGTGTTTGTGATCCCTTGAATGGATATGCAGATTCAGGAAGATCAGCAATTCAAGGTCAGACGCTGCTATATATTTTGAGTTCAAGCCCAGCTTGGGGTCCTTGAAACCTTGTGATCACAAACACATAGCAACTAGTACAATAGGACCATGAGAAGTTCCCAAATATACACACAAAGAAAAGGAGAAACATCATAAAAATTAGAGGAGGACCATCTGGGAAGAAGAAGGGTCTCAGCAAGGGTAGTACAGTTATGAAGAAAGTACTGTTGGATGTAAATGTATGAATTGTTAAAAGTAAATAATACAAGTTCACTTTGGTAGTCCACCATGTATTTTATATGCATATGACATTTGTTCCAAACCAAACATTATATATTTACTATAAATAATTAAAATAATTTTCTGTGTAAAGTTTTGTTTGTGATAGAAAAATGCCCTAGCAGTCCACTATATTTCTTTCTTTAATTTTTATTTTCCTTTCTTCACAGATATGCACTAGATAGTATGTTGGATAAATCTGGAGACATGTGTTTTTGGAGATATCTGCCTGTTTTTTGAAGAGGCCAGAAGAGTGCATCAGATCTCAATAGACCCTACAGAATAGGGGGATAATTTTAGGCTTCACAGTAATTGTAGTTCTATTTAAAACACAGATGAGTTCTCACCCAACATTCAGAACTAAAGTTTAGCTGAAGATGTAGCTGAGTGTGGTAAAGCACCATGTAACAGTTATGAGTTTCATCTTCAGTGGCAAAACAAAACAAAACAACCAACCCAACAAATTAACGAAAAACCAAACAAATAAAACACAGCAAAAAGCCTCACAAAGGAAATGATAGTTTGTGCAGTTTGCCGAATGAACTGCAAATTGTAAAGTGAGCAAGAAACCCAATTTGCTGTTGTAAGGAAACAAGCAAAACCAACATTAAGCATTTTAGGAGCCTAAACTTAGGCATGATTAGAGAAAAAGAAAAAGAAAAAAAAAGGCAGCAGCTACAGCAACAGAACAAACCTCACAGAGGTGCTAGAGAGATGGCTGTTTTGGTAAAGTGCTTTCCTTCAAATTATATGGAATTAAAATGGGGGCCTAGAATCCACTTTAAAAATGTATGCTGCAGCCCAGTGCTGAGTAGGTGGAGACAGCTTGCTGGCTAGCCAGGCTAGTGGCATTGGTGAGGTCCAGATTCAGAGAGATCCTGTCTCAAGTTTTAAGTTGGGACAGTCAGTGGTGGCACATGCCTTAACCCCAGCAGTTGGGAGGCAAAGGCAGGGAGATTTCTGAGTTTGAGGCAACCCTGGTATACAGGGTGAGTTTCAAGACAATCATGGCTATACAGAGAAACCCTGTCCAAAAAAAAAAAAAAGAATTTGGAATATAATGGAGAATACAGTAGATGTCTATTTCTGGCCTCCTTATGCACACATATACTGAAATTCATACACATTGTTTTTTTGTCAAAACTCTTTTTATGATTTACACAATCCATTAAAATTATGGTGTTTTTTTTTCTTTTTCTGGAAATAAGCAATATTAAGAAAGTGTCATATTTTTATATGACACTTTATAGTAAATTTAACTTTATACCACTACATAGTAAAATTAAACATCTATCGAGAGAAATGATCCAGCATACCTTAAAACACACACAGGACAGGGATGGAAAGATGTCTTAGAAATTAAGTGCACTTGTTGCTCATGGAGAGAAACAAGACTTAGTTCCTAGGACCTACGTAATGACTCACAACCATTTTTAATTCTAGATCCAGGGGATTCGGCATCCTATTCTAGTTTCTATGAGTACCAGATATACATGTTGTATAAATACAAACATGCTAAACACGTTAGTTAAATAAATAAATAAAACTATTTAGAATTACACACAACAGCCCTTTCAACTGAAACAAAGTAGGAAAATCTTCTTTTGGGGTTCATTTTATTTTAACTTTCAAGTTAATATTGCAAATTTGGAAAATGGAAAGCCTCTGGGTAGTAGTGGCAGCCAAAATACTACCTCCTTTTTGCTGCTTTGATGACACATGACTGATAGAGCCTCTCTCACCATTAGAAGGCATGTGCAAACACGGACAATCAGCAAGGGGCTTGGCTGAGATTGTTTTCCCAGTGTCCAAACCCTGTTACCCAGTATGCTTTGTGGTTGCCACAAAGCCGAGTTCTTGAGGAAGCGAAGTTCTTAAGGAAGCATGGTAGGGAGAAGTCTCTGTGGAGGTAGTCAGTGACCTGTTGAAAGATATTTAATCCTGATTCAGCTGGTGGTCCTGGTGGGGTGAAAGGGTGGGGGGGGGGGCAGAAGCGTTACGTCAGGAGTAAGGAGAGGAGGTGAGCCTCACTGGACTCCTGATGTTACTGCTTCCAGGTTCACAATCGACTTTACCCACTTTGGCCTCTGCGGAGAAATATGGAGAACTTTGCTAAGGGCAGGCGTTTGAACAGACTAGTACCTAGCAGAAAAGCAGGAAGGCCAGGGAATTGGAGACCCGGAAAGTCTTCTTGGGGCCTGGGAATGTGAAGTGTGAGTAAACTGGAGGACAGGTAGTTGCGGAAACAGACTAGAATCTTTTCTGTGCTGCTGCTGCCTGTCAGGAATTCATTAAAATCAAACTGAAGACCAGTCTTCATTTTCTTCCACCTGGTATTGAAAGGCCAAATTGCTGAAATATATATATATATAGGCTCCAAACTTCCTCCAAATCCAGAGGCTCCTCTCAGCCTCAGAAGTGCAGAGACTTCAGACATAATTCAGTCCAGGATGTGTTTATTTATGTGTTGTTTTGGTTTAGGGAAGTAAGCTCTAACTCTGTAACTCAGGATTGTCTGAAACCTCATGTGTAGCTTGGATTGGCCTTGAAAGTGAATTCCTCAGTTTTACAAATATACTGGGAACTGAGGAAACATGCCTTCTTCATTTTTTATATTTAAATTTTTTTTCATTGTTGAAGATTGAACCCAGAGCTTCTTGCTGTAGCAGTAAAGTATATGTGCAGCCAGGCAAAACTTTATATTTTAGATTTGCTTTAGATTTGTATTGCAATGAAAAAGATTGAGGAGCTTGGTTGTGATAATAGCAACTATGATTTTATTTGAAGATTGAGGTGCAGACACATTTGCTCTAATTTATCAAAAACGTAGCAGGAATGGGACCAAAATGCAGATCCTCCTATGATTAGATATAAATCCACTTGAAGTCACAGTTAAAACCATCATAATGTGTGTGTCTGTGTCTGTGTCTGTGTCTGTGTGTCTCTGTGTGTTTGAGAGAGAGAGAGAGAGAGAGAGAGAGAGAGAGAGAGAGAGAGAGAGAGAGAGAGTTTGAAACTGAAAAGTAACAAACTCTTAGACCTTTATAGTAAGGAAACCCAAAATACTTTATTCTGTGACACCCTGGCTTAAAGCTTTTCTCCCTGAAATATAAATCCCCTACAATATTCCCCCAAGCTTGTTTTCTCTGATCTCTAAAAATACAGCTAGAAAGAAGCTCTATTTTCTCTATAGCCATCAAAAAGCCTTTTTGTTTCTATGCTTGACAAACAGAGATGCAATAATTGCAAAAGACCTAGCCAGTTGCTTGCCTGGCTCCCTGTGCTGAAGACACAGAGATAAAAATTTAAAAAGAACTCACTCCCCACTCCTAATGCCTTCTAATTTTACCAAGGACACCTGGCAGAGAAGAGCCCAACTCTTCCCAACTCTCCTTCCAACTCTTTACAATTCCTCAGCTACATGTAAAAGCCCCCGACTGTTAGTGCTCAAGGTCAAACTCACCTGCCTTGCAGGGCACAAGGAGTTCGTCCTCAGCTAGCTGATTAAAAAAAAACCTCTTGCAGTTTGCATCAGGTGTGGTTTTCTCTTGAGTCATTGTGGTGCTGGCCAGCTCATCCCGGGACATGAGCGGAGGCCCAGCTTTGGGGGTCTTACCTCTGGGTGTGCATCAGCCAGGATTTGTGTCCTACCCCAGTTCTCAGAGACCCCACTTGGAGATAAGATCCTGTCTTGTCTATGTCTTTGTCTGCGGCTGTGTTTGTATTTGGTACTCTTGGTTTGCAGTTTTCTGAGCTCCTGAGATCAAAGAACTCACTGTCCAGGACAGAGGGGAGGGTTACTGACAAACATGTCAGGAGTAACCAGCTGCCACCCTGGGAGATGTCCCAGGAGGTCTGAGGGAGCTCCAGGGACGCCTGGAGATCTCCCATCTGGGTGCCAAGTGAGAGTGTGGTCACTTGGCCCTTTGATTGGGCCCTGGTCTCAGTTATTGTAATCTTTTGTGTGTATATATTTTTTGTCTCCCTGTATGTGACTTTGAGAATGGGACAGACTATTAGCACTCCCCTTGGACTGACTCTCGAGCCTTGTACTGAAATTAAGACTGTGGCTCACAATCTGTCTGTAGATGTTAGAAAGAGATTTTGGAGAGCTTTATGCCCTTTGGAATGGCCAGCTTTTGATGTTGGTTGGCCATCAGAGGGCATTCTTGATTTGATTGTGATTTCTGCCTTTGAACTTGTTATGCAAAAGAGACCAGTGTCTCACCAGATCAAGTGCCCTACATTCTCATCTGGGAAAAATTAGTGCAGAACCCCCCATCCTGGTTGAAGCCCTGGGTTCAGAGGAACAAGCCAGGATCCTGAATCCTAGCTCTCTGCCACTCAGAGAAAAAAATTAAGGTAAAAACGGTGGGGGCTGAAGAGCAGCCCTTGGCTCCTCCCAGGATCTATTCAGAGATAGAAGAACCTCCGGAATAGTGTAACACCACACCCCTATATCACCAACTGGTCCCCTCCCAGATCTCTCAACAGAGTGCCCCTAAAGACATGGGGGAAAGACCAGCTGCTGGAACCTGAATCTGGCAAGCTCGGATCCCAGAGGGACCAGAATCAACCACCACACTGCCTCTACATACTTATGGCCCTCCTTCGGCAGACCCTGGACAACTGCAGCCCCTTCAGTACTGGCCTTTATCCTCCTCTGATCTCTATAATTGGAAGGCAAATCATGCCCCCTTCTCAGAAAACCCCTCTGGCCTTACTAATCTAATGGAATCTCTCATGTTCTCTTATCAACCCACTTGGGATGGCTGTCAACAGCTTTTACAAGTTATTTTCACCACAGAAGAGAAGTAAAGGATTCTGCTGGAGGCAAGAAAGAATGTGCTGGGGGCCAATGGACTGGTGACATAACTTCTGAATAAAATAGATACAGGCTTCCCTCTGACATGTCCTGACTGGGACCCTAAGAGGCCTGAAGGTAGGGGGTGGTTGACAGTTTTCTGCTGGACTCTGGAAGCAGGACTGAGAGGAGCTGGCAGACACCCCACCAATTTGGCCATGGTAAGAGATATCCTACAAGGGGAAACGGAGCCCCCAGCAGTGTTTTTAGAGCATCTCTTAGAAGGATACAGGCATTACACTCCCTTTGACCCTATGTCAGAGGGCCAGCAGGTGGCAGTTGCCATGGCTTTCATTGGGCAGTCTGCTTCTGACATTAGGAGAAGGTTACAGCATCTAGAGAGTCTGCAAACATTATCTTTGCAAGATCTGGTTAAGAAGGCAGAGAAAGTGTACCATAAGAGAGAGACTGAAGTGCATACTGTAAAGAAAAGGGACACTGGGCAAGAGACTGCCCCAAGAAAAATACAACCTCCAGACTGCCCAAGGTCCTTACCTTACCCTAAAGGATGATGACTAGGGCAGACGGGGCTCAGACCCCCTCCCCAAAGCCTAGGTAACCCTAACTGAGGAAGGGACCCCACGGATTTCCTTGTTGATACTGGAGCAGAGTTTTCAGTCCTGAAAGAACCACTGGGGAAATTGAGGAACAAGAAAACCATAGTAATTGGAGCTACTAGTCAGAAACCATACTTTGTACCACTGATAGGAAAGTTGAATTGGGAAAAAGCCAGGTAACTCATTCCTTCCTCATCATTCCTGAATGCCCTACACCATTGTTTGGGAGAGACTTACTATGAAAATTAAAAGCCCAAATTAGCTTCTTTTCAGAAGGAACTTCAGTCTATTGGGAAACCCCTATCTCTATAATTTTGGCATTAAAATTAGAAGAAGAATATAGATGACATGAGCCTCAAGACCCGTCAAGAAAAGTACTAGAAGGGACCTGGTTAGAGAGATATCCTCAAGCCTGGGCAGAGACTTGGGTTATTGGAGAGACAAAGAGTATGCCCTGCATTGTTATGACACTGAATACTGGTGTGACTCCTATCGGGGTAGGACAATACCCCATGAGCAATGAAGCCCAAGAGGACATCAGACCTCACATTCAAAGGCTCTTAGGACTAGGTGTTTTCGTCCCTTATCAGTCTCCCTGGAATGTTCCATTGCTACCAGCTAAAAACCCAGGAACTAATGATTATCAGCCAGTACAAGACTTAAGAGAAATAAACAAAAGAGTACCATATATTCATCCTACTCTCCCTAACCCCTAAAATCTACTCAGTTTTCTCTCCCCTAACAGACAATGGTGTACGGTACTGGACTTGAAGGATGCATTCTTTGCCTTAAACTACATCCCATGAGTCAGGTAATCTTTGCTTTCAAGTGGAGAGACCCAGATTTGAGATAGGCTGGACAACTAACTTGGACACGTTTACTTCAAGGATTCAAGAATTCTCCTATTCTCTTTGATGAGGCCCTCCATGGGACTTGGAGCTGTTCAGGTCAGAAAACCCCCAAATTTCTCTCCTTCAGTATGTTGATGAACTGCTTCTTGCTGCCACCACTGAGCAAGAGTGAAGACTGGGAACTGAGAAATTACTAGTGGAATTGAGTGATTTGGTATACAAGGCATCCAGTAAGAAAGCATAGATTTGCCAGACAGAAGGAACCTATTTGGGTTATACTCTCAGGGGAGGAAAACGGTGGCTGACAGAAGCTCGGAAAAAAGACCGTGACTCAAATTCTTATCCCAACAACCTCAAAACAGGAGAGGGAATTTCTGGGCATATCTGGGTTTTGTAGGCTCTGAATCCCAAGCTTTGCTACCCTGGCAGCCCCACTCTACCCACTTACTAAAGAGACTGGGAATTTCTCATGGACCCCCATACACCAGGAGGCCTTTGAAGAGATTAAAAAGGCCTTGCTTAGTGCAGTATCCGTAGCCCTGCAGACCTGACTAAGCCTTTCAATATCTATGTAGAGGAAAGAGCAGGAATAGCAACAGGGGTCCTGACCCAAGCTCTGGGAAATGACTTGTGGTCTACTTGTCAAAAAAAAAATTAAACCCGGTGTCCAGTGGGTGGCCATCTTGCTTAAAAGCTATCGCTGATGTGGCACTACTTCTCAAAGATGAACTAGGTCAATGAACTATAGTAGGAGCCACCCATTCCTTAGAAAGCAGTGCTAGACAACCACCTCATTGCTGGATGACTAATGCCCGAATGACCCATTATCAGAGCCTCTTACTGACTGAGATAATGCAGTTTGCACCTCCTGCAATCCTGAATCCTGCCACCTTGTTACCAGAAGCTGACAACTCCCTACCAGTGCATCAGTGTATGGACATCCTGGTAGAAGAAACTGGAACTAGGAAAGACCTCACTGACCAGCCATGGCCAGGCTACCACAACTAGTACACGAATGGTAGCATCTTTTTTTTTTGAAGGTAAGTGAAATGTGGGGACAGCAGTGGTCAACGGAAACAAAATATCTGGGCCAGCAACTTGGCTGAAGGGACGACAGGCCACAGAGCAGAGCTAATCACACTCACCCAAGCCTGTGGCTGGCAGAAGGGAAGAACATCAACATCTACACAGACAGCAAGTATGTTTTTGCCACTGCTCACATACATGGTGTAATTTATAGGCAAAGGGGGCTACTCACATCTACTAGGAAAGATATTAAAAATAAAAAAGAAATCTTGAGCCTACTAGAAGCCATACACTTGCCAAAAAAAGTGACTGTCATACATTACTCCGGTCACCAGAAAGGCCATTATGCCATAACTAAAGGAAATCAAATGGCTGACCTGGCTGCCAAAGAGGCGGCCCAAAGGAGTATGATCCTCATAGCTAGAGAGAAAAATAAAGAACTTAACGACCATTATGAACTCAAAGATTCAGGCTTTGACTCCACTTCCGAAGATTAGGAACTAATACACAAAATACCTGAGATATGTGGTTATACTCCCCAGGGAGTGGCTAAGACCCAAGATGGTCGCTCGGTTCTGCCCACCAGGAAGGAAAACAATATGTAGCCGATCTATATTGGCTCACAAACTTGGGAACTAAGAAGCTCAAAGAAATTGTTAAGAGCTCAACCTACTATGTTATAAAACTGTCCAACGTTGCCAAGGAGATTATTAATAAATGTGAAGCCTGTGCCCTCACCAATGCCGGGCACCACAAGAATGCCCCTGGAAGGGGGCTAAGAGGTGACTGGCCAGGGACATATTGGAAAGTAGACTTTACTGACGTTAAACCAGCCAAGTATGGTAATAAATATCTGTTAGTTTTTATAGACACTTTTTCAGGGTGGGTAAAAGCCTTCCCCACTGAGAAGGAGACCACCAATGTCATGGCAAAGAAGATATTAGAGGAAATTTTCCCAAGATTTGGCATCCCTAAGGTACTGTCATCAGACAATGTCCCTTCCTTCATTGCCCAGGTAAGTCAAGGGTTAGTCACACAATTGGGGGTCTATTGGAAGTTACATTGTCTTATAGACACCAGATTTCAGGACAGGTAAAGCAGATGAATAGAATATTAAAAGAAACTTTGATTAAATTGGCTTTAGACACCAGTGGATTGGACAGCTCTCCTTCCCTTCACCATGTTCCAAAGTACTGAACACCCCTGGGAAAACTTACACCCTTTGAACTCCTCCATGGGGGACCGCCCACCCCCCCTTAACAGAAACAGGGGTAATGTTTGACCCTGATGTTCCTTCTTCCCAACCCCTGCTAGCTTGCTTGAAGGCTCTAGAACTGGTCAGAAAAGACACCTGGGGATTGCTGAAAAAAAAAAAAAGATAGAACCAGGAACCACTGAGGTGCCATATAAATTTCAAAGAGTGGATCCTGTCCTGGTCCAGTGCCACCATTCCAGCAACCTTGAACCTAGATGGAAAGGTACTTCCATCTAGGTACTTCCAACCTGGTACTTCTGAAAAGCCCCACTGCTATCAAAATTGATGGCATCCCAGCCTGGATCCTCGTGTCTCACACAAAAGCAGCCCCTCCCACAGCCCAAGATGCCTCCTGGAAGATGGAGCAGACATAAGCTGCACTTATGCTGCATATGCCTCACTGACAGCTAAACGCCCCCCCCCCCTCAGCCTAATACTGTTACCTTTCAGGTACAATCACAGACTGGAGACATTATTTGGTCTACCACCAAGGTTGCCCTACCCCCACCCCAGGAACTTAGTGGCCACCATTGTTTCCTGAAATTTGCACCCTGGTAGCAGGATTAGACTTTTGGAATATTCCTGCACTGACTCATGATGAAATACCCTCAGAAAAAGTGTACTTACAAAAGCGGTCGCTTCACCAAAGAGTGGTTCCCCAGGGCCAATACATAGCTGACCACCAGGGATATAAAGATAGGCCTACACAGGAAAAAAACAATGGTGGACTTCCTTTTATGTTTGCCCTGGAGACAGCATGTCTAGGTCAGAGGTACATAGGTGTGAAGGATTAGAACATTTTTGTTTTTAGTTTTGTTTGTTTGTTTTTGTAAAGAATGGGAATGTGAGACCTCCAGAGATGCCCATTGAAAGCCCATGTCCTCATGGGACTTAAAAGCCATCTCTAGGAGAAATAAGGGCTTAGATTCTCTCAAACTCACTTTTACAAATTCAGGGAAGCAGTATACAGACTTGCCTAAGGGATGCACCTGGGGCTCAGAATTTACATGCAAGGACAAGACAGTGGCTTCCCTTTCCACATTTGTCTCAGGGTGAAGAGCCCTCCCATTCTTACTGGGCCAGGCATAGTACAGGAGACACATCCCAGACAAATATCACCACCCCCTCCTTCCATGATCTCTAGGCCCCAATCCCAGAGGATGCTCATTTCTGGTAAAAGAACCAGTTCTGCCTGCAGCTCTCACCACCCCGCAGTTCCTCTGGTACATGCCCGAATCCCCCTCCCATCTCCACTGCTGCCCACTGACCTGGTCCTGTTCACACTCACTGGGTGCAGCACAGGGAGCTCCTCCCTCCCTCCTACCTCTGAGGAGATGTGGGAAGCCGTTGCAGAGTGGCAGTTACAGAGTGGCAGTTACAGAGTGGCAGTTACAGAGTGGCAGTTGCAGAGTGGCAGTTGCAGAGTGGCAGTTGGCTACAGCTGGTCACCACACATACATAGGCAGTAAAGGTTCTTTTGGCAAGGTGAGGTTTTGAGAATTGACAAAAGTTAACCAATCAGATGAGAGACAAGTTAACCAATCAGATGAGAGACAAGTTAACCAATCAGATGAGAGAGAACGCCTCTTCTAGGCCTATAAAAGCAGCAACAGTTCTGGGCACAAGGTCTTTTCGCCTCTACAATCAAGCTCTCCCAATAAACGTGTGCAGAAGGATCCTGTTGCAGCGTCGTTCTTCCTGGCCAGTCGAGCGCGCACTAGAAGGAGACATTCTTTAGTCTCATTCAAGGGGTTTCTGGGGCTCTCAATTTTACAAATCCTAAAGCTGTGACTTCATGTTGGATTTGTTTGGCAGCCAGGGCCCCTTACTATGAAGGAGCAGCAGTAGGTCAATAAATTACTGTGACTTTAGATGCAAGCCTCTGCCCCTGGGGGCAGTCTGAAAATAGGCTCACCTTAGTTGAAATTTCAGGATCAGGGAAATGTATAGGGGTTGTACCTGCTTCTCATAGACACCTCTGCAATCATATCTGGACTACTCCTGTTTCTGATAAAAACAAGTACCTATGGCCCAGTAACCATTATTGGTGGGCCTTGTAGCTCTGGATTGACCCCATGTGTTGCCATGGCTGTCTTTGATCAGTCAAAAGATTTTTGTGTCTTAACACAATTAGTCCCTAAGATTTACTACCACCCTGATAGCGAAGTCCTGTATGATTATGACTTCAAAAATACCAGGAAAAAGAGAGAATCTTTTTCTCTCACCCTGGCAATGGCTATGGGGAAAGGGCTAGCAGCTGATGTCAAACAGGGACTGCTGCCCTAGTGACTGGACCACAACAACTGAAACAAGGTCTAGAAGGACTCCAGACAGCAATGACAGCAGACATTAATGCTTTAGAAATGTCAATCTTTCATTTAGAAGAGTCTTTGACTTCACTCTCTGAAGTAGTCTTACAGAAAAGGAGAGGCTTAGATTTATTATTCCTCAAAGAGGGAGGACTTTGTGCAGCCTTTAAATAAGAATGTTGCTTCTACAAGCCCCTTCGGCTCCACTCGAGCCCCGGGCTATCTTGCCAGTGGAGTCGCCTGACACCCGCAAGGGCCCACACAGGATTCCCCACGGGATCCTAAGACCTCTGGTGAGTGGAACACAGCGCCGGCCCCAATCCAATCGTGGGGAACCTGAGACTGTGGTACATAGGGAAGCAGACTACCCGGGCCTGACCTGGGGCACAAGCCCCTTCTGCTCCACTCACGCCCCGAGGTACCTTGCCAGCGGAGGCGTCCGAAACCCGCAAGGGCCCACACAGGATTCCCCACGGGATCCTAAGACCTCTGGTGAGTGGAACACAGCGCCAGCCCCAATCCAGTCGTGCGGAGTCGCCTGACACCCGCAAGGGCCCACACAGGATTCCACAAGGGATCCTAAGACCTCTAGTGAGTGGAACACAACTTTTGCCAGGAGTCCGGTTCGAACACCAGATATCTGGGTACCTTCCCTGCAAGAAGAGAGCTTTCCTGCAGAGAATACTCTACCCATTGAAACTAAGGAGAGTGCTACCCTCCCAGGTCTGCTTATAGAGGCTAACAGAGTCACCTGAAGAACAAGCTCTTAACAGAGACAACTATAACATCTAGCTTCAGAGATTACCAGGTGGCGAAAGGCAAACTTAAGAATCCTACTAACAGAAATCAAGACCACTCACCATCATCAGAACGCAGCACTCCCACCCCACCTAGTCCTGGGCACCCCAACACAACCGAAAATCTAGACCCAGATTTAAAAACATTTCTCATGATGATGGTAGAGGATATCAAGAAGGACTTTCTCAAAGAACCAGGTCTTCGTTTGGTTGATTCTTTGAATAGTTCTTCTTGTTTCCACTTGGTTGATTTCTCCCATGAGTTTGATTATTTTCTGCACTCTACTCTTCTTGGGTGAATTTGCTTCCTTTTGTTCTAGAGGTTTTAGGTGTGTTGTCATGCTGCTAGTGTGTGCTCTCTCTAGTTTCTTTTTGGAGGCACTTTTAGTTCTGAGTTTTCCCTTCAGAAATGCTTTCATTGTGTCCCATAAGTTTGTGTATATTGTGGCTTCATTTACATTAAACTCTAAAAAGTCTTTAATTTCTTTATTTCTTTCTTTTATCAAGGTATCATTGAGAAGAGTATTGTTCAGATTCCACATGAATGTTTGTTTCTATTATTTATGTGTTATTGAAGATCAGCCTTAGTCCATGGTGATTTGATAGGATGCATGGGACAATTTCAAAATTTTTGTATCTGTTGAGGCCTGTTTTGTAATGAATTATATAGTCAGTTTTGGAGAAGGTACCATGAGATGCTGAGAAAAAGGTATAACCTTTTGTTAAAGGATAAAATGTTCTGAATATATCTGGAGCCCAAAATTGGGTCTGCCTCAGAAGCCTTCCTCTAAGGATTTGGGTGTGTCTGCCGACTCTGCGCCTAAGGTGACCTAGTACTGGTGCCGACCTGAAGGGATTTGTGGCCCTGGTCAAGCCAGGTTTCCTGCTTCCCTAATGCTGTCTCAGGTCCTGCATGATTGGGTTAGAACAGAAGTTGTGTTCCACTCACCAGTGGTCCTAAGATTGCCTGGTGAGTTCTCTAAGGGTGTCAGCTGACTCTGCGCCCAAGGTGACCTGGGGATAGCGCCGAACAGAAGGGCATATAATTTCTAAATGCAAAGGACAGTGGGGAAATTTTTGAGGCCCTCACCCCCAATGCCATGTTGTCCTAGCTGGAAATCAAATGTAAATTGTATATCCTCTCGACTTGGAGCATACTTGGGTGAAAATAAAATCGCATAGACATTTGTGCCCAAATTAGACCAACTTATGGCTTCCACTTGACTATTCCATTTATTTTAGAAAGGATTATTTCAAGTTTCTGGAATGAGGCCAATTCCCAGTTTTGCCTGCAGTTATATCAGAATTAATATTCTTCAACAACTGCTGATACCCCTGGATTGCACGTTCATTTTCCTACTTTGGATTTTGGTCAACTCTCTTCATTCAGTCAAAAATTATTATTTTTGGAGTTGTGCAACTTATAATATACTTAAGGAAGCACTACTTGACCATAACTAGAGTTAGATAACCCTCATATGAGCCTATGTGACATACTGTATGGACATATAAAGGATGCTGTATCACAGTGTACTTTAATATTGTATAGGAAGAAATAGTAGGTAAATGGCAAGATTATATATACAGAAATGTATTGTTCTTACATTTGTGCTTTGAATAGGGTATGATATTTAGTAGGGTTTTTATAGAGAAGTTTGCAATCATATTCCTAACATTCAACTGGTATATTTTTTCATGGAGTCTTGAGACAAAAAAAAAAAAATGTATTAATTGTCAGTGTTCATTTACAAATTGTAAATCATACCTCTTCCCTTATTTCTCACATTTAAACCAACAGTACATAACTTACTCCAGACAATGTAGTAATAGAGAATTATCTGCTGACATAAATTCTTACTCCAGGCATTCAGAGCTCTTATTTTGAGTTTTTACTCCCTGAAGCTCCCAGCAGTTTTTATCAGTCCGTCATAAGTAGTGCTTTATGCTTGGATTTTCCTTCCCTACTAAACTTCCCTCTTCCAGATTATATTTTATTAGAGTTATGCTCTAAGAAAAAGTGAAATTGATTTGTGTTACAAACTTGTATCTTAATTGTGAGCCAATGGACATATTAAGATTCATGTTAAAATAAAACAGTTTTAAAAAATAATTTTCTAGAGCTGTATTCCTGATGAAAAATTAGGGTAAAATTTTTGAATAAGCATGACAGTGATCTGAATGTAATACTATGAGACAACATGTCTATAAGAAGAATAAACAGGTTATCATTTGGCTTTTGAAAAAACAATACAAATAAATCACCTACAGTCTACCTTATAAACCTGCCCTCATATTACTGTTGTTTATTAATTTTGTAGGGTTGAAACTGAACCTACTCTATGTTAGACTAAGAGCTAACCATAAGATGTACTATACTTTTTTGTAATTTATGTTTTTGAGGGTTTTACCAAGTTAAAAAAATAATATTTTATATATTTTCATTTAAAATGTTATCCCACTTCCCAGTTTCCCCTCTGTTAATGCTATGCCCCACCCACCCACTCACACTGCTCTTATGAGGGTGCTACACTACCCACCAACCCATTTCTGCCTCACCACCCTAAAATTTCTTTACACCAGGGCATCAAGCCATCAGAAGAACAAGGATCTCCCTACCCATTTATGCCAGATAATGCTACATTCAGCTCCTTCAGTATTTCCTTTATCTATTCTTGAGGTTTTTGTGCTCAGTCCTATGGTAGGCTGAGACCATTGGCCTCTGTATTTGTCAGAATCTAGGGGAACATCTCTTAAAACAGATGTATCAGGCTCCTGTCAGCCAGCTATTCTTGGCATCTGCAATAGTGTCTGGTTTTGGTGTATGCAAGAGTTATGGATCCCAAGGTGGGGCAGTCTATGGATGGTAATTCCTTCAAACTCTGATCCATTCTTTGTCCCTGTATTTCATTTAAATAAAAGAAATTCTGAATTAAAATTTTGGAGATGGATGGTTGACCTTAACCCTCAACCAGAGGCCAATACCTAAACTCTGGATATGATTTCAGTTTGTTCTTCCTCCATTTTCTTGGGTATTTCAGCTAATGTCTTCCCCATGGAGTTCTGGAAGGCACTTATTTTCCTGCATCAGGGGCTTTCTGGTTGCTAACGCTAGTTCTCCATCCCCATTGCTACACAGCTCTGTTAAATTTTCAGACACTGTACATCTCCTCAATTTCCTCCCATACCGGATTATTTCCTTCTTTTTCACCCTTCCCCCTCTACACTTCCACCAAGGGAGAATTCATCCTAGGAATTTAAACATGGTACAACATATACAGATCCAGTAAGTGTAATACATCACTAAATATAGAAGTTCATTATCTTCCAAAAACATTCAAAAATAGTTCTTGGTCAAGGTCAACATTCATTCACAGGTAAAGAAAAAAATGAAAAACGATAAGGAATACATATTGATATTAGAACATTTTCTTTCACAACCTATTAACAGTACTATAATGCATGCAGAGAAAATTATTATACATGCAAGTCAGAAAAAATGTCAGATTTTTTTATCATATATAATAAACCATACCATACCATGGTAGAAGTAGAGGACTGAAAAATCTCTCTGTGTTTCTTCTCAGTTTTCCCTATATTGTGAGCCCAAACCAGCCAGGTGTGATATGGAGACATTACCTTAAAATAATTTAACATAAAGTACAAAAGTAAGTCCATTTCCCCTATTCTAACTCAAAATAATCTTTAAAGTATTATTAAGTGTTAACATAAATTTAAAGAAAATTAGTGTGATAAATGGATAAAATGAACCCTGAACTTCACCAGAAATATTAATATACTGATACTTCATGGTAAGACCCTGTTTCACCAGTATCAAAAACCTAGGAAGGATACTTCAATTCTTCGATGAACTTTAAACAATCCAATTTTATCCAGCATTTTCCATATTTTCAGCCAGTATATAGCCTTTGACTTCATTAAACACTCCAAATTCAAGGTTTATACACAGCAATTTATCATTTCCAGACATATTAAACCAGTGTCTGCATATTCTAATGTTTTTGTACAGTTTCTCATGCTTTACAATGTCATTTTATTCAAGGTTTTATTAGTTTTGATTTATGCTCATATATTTTCTGTTTCAAATTTCCTCTAATACTAACTTGCTTCCCTGTTGCTTTATTTAAATTTTGTTCACGAGCAAACTGATTTGACATATGGCTTCAAGTCATAGAACGACAAGTGTGGATATTTGTAAACTGGAAGTAAAACATAGATTATTAAAGAACACTACTTAATGACTCTACCTCCCACAATGTGATGGGAACTCCTATCCAACTATCAATTAATAAAAATTTCAAAGATATGAGGACAAATAAGCAAATACACCCAAGAAGAGTAGACAACAGGAAATAATCAAATGCAAGGCTGAAATCAACCAAAAAAAAAAACAAAAAGAAAGAAAGAAAGAAAAAGAACTATACAAATAATCAACAAAACCAGGAGCTGGTTTTTGAGAACATCAACAAAATGGATAATCTCTTATTCAGACAAACCAGGGAACAATGACAGAATTCAGTTTAGAAAATTAGAAATGGAAAGGGAAACATAAGAACAATGTATATCTTAAAATAATTATTCTTTTCTTTAATATTAACAGTTGAAAATATTCTACAAAAAGTTCTATCTTTCTGTTTCACTCCCCGTAGTTTTTCCATACAGCTCATTATCAGCTTTTTTTTATCCTGAGTTATTAGACATTTAGAAATTGTCCAATGTTACTTCATTGCATTTCCAATATTCTTAGATGGTCAACAAAAAATGGACAGAGTGTAATATCAATCACTTAGTGTACATAAATTAAACTATTGAAAACTTGATTTACTAATTTAAAACATAAAAGACATATCTAAAACTCATTATCAGTATGTGTTGATTTTTTTTCTTAGATGCCATCTTCTGTGTGTAGTACAGATTGTGGTCCTGAATTAAGAAGATTGTGGAAGCAGGAATAGGTAGTCTCCTGATTTGTTTGCAGCTCCTTCCCAGAATATGAAATATCAAATGAGAAAAGTGTTTGTTTTTGAGAAAAGTGTATATATATGTACAGGATTACATTTTCACAAAGAAATACATTACAAAATAAAACAGAAAAGAATTTTTCATGAGATTTTCCTATTTATTGATTGTAAAACTACATGTACATTAGTTTTTAGTCACAAGTTTTAAGACTATTAATTTAGTCATATTTCATGAAAATATTTGTCCTACAAATCATAATGCACATCATGTACATATAGGAGACCATGAAGACTCAAATATTAAGTTAATTGTACTGGACTAGCTTATGAGACTGGTAGGTACACAATACATGTTCTTTGTAAGATTAATATTGAAGATTAAAGTATTCGCAAATTTACAAGATACTGCTAAGTTTGTAATATAGAGAGGGCAAGTTCAAAGCCAGATGTGATATGAATCCTGTAATTAGGAGATAAGAATTGACCCAAAATGTAGAATATAGGATAAGAATCCTAGTCAGTGTATTACATACCACACCCATTATTAAAACAGTTATTTAGGGTTTGCAAATTGCAAAAAGTTTAAGTTTAGCTTTTCAATTATTTTCCCTTTCACTCTATATAATGACTTAAAAATTTAAAGAACGTATCATGCCTGTGAGATGGTTCAACAGTTGAATCATTTGATGATAAGGCTGACAATCTGAATTTATTCCCTGTTGCATATAATAGATCCAAGCAACTTACTTTGAAGATGCTTTTTGAAGTCATGCATTTCAACATACTTTATGCTAAAAAATAATTTTTCAAAGCAAAATGACAATGTTTTAGATATATAAAAATAAGAGATAATATTTACATTAATGAATTATAAAAAATTCCAGAAGATTTTGTTGTTACATTAATTGCTTATGTATGTGGGATATATAGCACATATACAGATATATATCTGATCAAATAATAACCCTGTAGTTATGTTTACAGGCACTTGTGAGAAACCTAACATGGGTAATAGGATGTGAACTCAGGTTCTCAGGTAAGTAAAATATTCTGTATTTTACTAATCCAACTTCTTAGACTTTTAGGCAACTTTCATATAATAGCTCCCTACAAAGGTAATGTTCAAGATACGAATTATAAAAACCAAAGTAGCACATCAAGATTCTCTGAAATGAAATAAAAATTATGTGCATCTGCAATCACAGTTCCTATTGTTGCCAAGGTTAGGAAAGGGGAGCTATTGCTTAAGACAAACCATCTAGCTCACCACTCTTCTTCAAAATTTCCTCCATTATATTGCTGAAGAGTTTCCTCAATAATGATTTGATTCTTGAGTACATTCAGAGAAAACTAGTCCCATAGGAAAGAAGATGACTCAAGGATGAAATGCACCGCATCCCAGATGTAAAAGGATTGAAGGTGAATGGCTTCTTAGTACAAAGTATCTACAGTGGTTTTTGTTTCCTTCTGTGCTAACTTTAGTGCATGTCATAAACAAGAATCAGAACTTAGTATACTTATTGTCAGATGATGATACATTTGATAGTTTCTTTCGTTAACTGATTCTGCTTTTCAAACATTAGTGTTATATTACCTCTTATTCTCTAACCTCATTTTATGCTTTATAACAGGAATCACTCTAATTCAATAAGGCAATTGCTATTATTACATGAACATGAACATATAAATATATACACATACACACAGCTTAAATGTTCAAGTTATTGTTGCTTCTATGTCAATGAGTTTGAGTAAGAGAAGTCTTTAGTACCTATTACAGGTCTTGTCCAAGTAGAAGTCAATTTTTCAATAAACCACAGGGAACGAATTAATACTATAGTGAATGAACTCAGGAAACAGTGACAGAAGGTCTTTGTCTTTATAAAATATATGCAACCAAATTGTGGTATTTAATGTTACCTTCTCTAAAGTCAATAATCTACTTGATATCAAAATCAAAACCAAAAAGTAATTTAAAGGGGCCCCTTGGACTTGCACACTTTATATGCCCCAGTACAGGGGAATGCCAGGGCCAAGAAGAGGGAGTGGGTAGGTAAGGAAGCAGGGTGGGGGGAGGGTATAAGGAAATTTGGGGATAGCATTTGAAGTGTAAATAAAGAAAACATCTAATAAATAATAATAATAATAATAATAAACAAAACATAAACCAAAAAGTAATTTAGGATATCAACAAAGATAATAGACAAAGAAATGATTTCTTGGTTTATAACTTTAAATGTTTATTAACAGCATGAATTGAAAACAATGCTTGTGAAACAATGCCCTTCAAATAACATACTTAGGATCTAAAGCAGCATTTCAAGGCTCATTTCAACAAACGTGCTTGAAAAACCTTGTCAATAGAATTTGTGAAGCACCACTATCTAAACTTTCCTTTGAATATCAGATATGGATCAGTGTGTGCATTGTCCAAAATACCAGTATGCCAACACAGAACACAAAACATGCATTCTGAAAGGTGTGATCTTTTTAAGCTATGAAGATCCTTGGGGATGGCTTTTGCCTTAATAGCCTTCTGTTTATTTGCATTCACAGCTTTGGTACTTTGGATCTTTAAGAAACACCATGGCACTCTTAATGTGAAGGCCAATAACAGAGTCCTCAGCTACCTATTACTCATGTCACTCATGTTCTGTTTTCTCATGCTCCTTTTTCTTCATTGTCATCCTAACAGAAAAACGTGTAGCCTTACAACAAATCACTTTTGGAATTGTATTCATGGTGTCTGTTTCCACAGTGATGGCCAAAACAATCATTGTAGTTTGGCTTTCAAAATCACAGAACCCGGAAGAGGTTTGAGGAACCTCCTTTTATCAGGTGCAATGAAATACATCCTTCTGATATGTTCCATATATCAATGTATTCTCTGGGCAATCTGGCTCTCAGTTTCTCCTCCTTTTGTTGATATTGATATTTGTTGATATTGATATTTGTTGATATTGATGATATTGATAATCATTTTTTTGCAACAAGGGTTCAGTTACTGCATTCTACTGAATTTCGGGATACTTGGCCTGCCTTGCCCTTTGAAGCCTCACTGTGGATTTCGTGGCAAAAATTTTTCCTGAAACATTCAATGAAGCCAAATTCTTGACCTTTGTCGTGCTAGGATTCTGCAGTGTCTATGTCACCTTCCTCCAAGTCTCACATAGCACTAAGGGCATGGTCATGGTTGCTGTAGAGGTCTTCTCAATCTTGGCATCCAGTGCAGAGATGCTTGGATGCATCTTTACACCCAAGATCTATATCATTGAAATAAGACCAGACTTAAATTCTATCCAAGGTTTCAGATAGAAGTCAGATATCTGAACACATAGCTCAGGAATACTGTCAAATATTAAGTTGGTACATATATTTAAATTATTGACTTACACTGCATTTATCTTGTTTTGGAATTATTCACATTTATTCATCCAGTTATGTCTAGAAATATTTATCTACCAATCTAATGTACATTCTCCATAAAATCTTTACTCATTTACTTTCTTCTTTCCTCTGGAAGAAATAAAGTTCTCAAATTTTTATTAAAATGTT
Organism: Mus musculus; assembly: GCF_000001635.26. Classification (NCBI taxonomy): domain Eukaryota; kingdom Metazoa; phylum Chordata; class Mammalia; order Rodentia; family Muridae; genus Mus; species Mus musculus. The sequence continues at coordinate 2,532,897 of NC_000087.7, forward strand.
ATTCATCATTTTTTTCATGAAGATTTCTGTCCTGTTATTTTCCAATTAAATTGGATTTGGCAATTGAATCTATGACCTTGCATAGAAATTAAGTCCCAGGTCCAATAGGGCTACAAATAAAACTATCAGAGAAACAAACAACCTAAAGAATCAACAAATATGAAATCAGAACACTTTTTCTTATTTCCAGTAGGAACATATTCATGACAGAATACTCTCTGTTTTTTTCAGTGTTCTCCAATATTTGGCTCTGTATTCTAAGGTGAAAATATTCTTTTTTTCTGCTTTCAAATATACACATATCTTATCCAACAATTGAAAGAATTTGGGGAACCCTGTGGTTGAAATAAGGGGCTAGTTGGAAGAAGCTGAGGAGTGTGACCAATAGAATGACCAACAGTCATTGTCAGCTACTCTGGACAACTAAGATCTCATAGATAATAAGCCACTAACTAGGCAGCATACACCAGCGGATATGAGGCCCCTGACACATATACAGCCTAGGATTGCCTGACCTGGCCTCAATGGAAGAAGATACACCTAAACACCAGAGAAATTTGAGGTCCCAGGGATTGGGAATATGTGGGGGTTGGGATGTGTGGATATCCTATTGGTGATGAGGGCAGAGGTATGTGATGAGGAAGAGTCAGGGTGCAGACTGAGACTGGGATAACTACTCCACTGTAAAAATACGATAAAGGAATGTAAACAAAAACAGAATAAAATAAAGAAAGTTTGTAGATATGTCAACAAACAATTATCATTTTGTTAGGAAAGAGAATGTTAAAACCAATATTACCATGTATTCAATTTTATCATAATCTGGCCTCATTTTCCGGATCAGATTGAGGTCCTGAACTCCAAAAATTCTAAATAGATGAAAATGGAGGCAACATTTTGATTATACTACATCCTAGAAAATAACATTTCCAAAAAGATAAGTGTATGTTTGCAGCTGCACTAAATCCTTCACATTCATCCATCAACAGCATGAGAAATTGGTCTAAAATGCATCATCATTTAAAAAAAATATCTCTTCTTCATGTTAGTCTCCACAGAAACATCTCTTTAAGGAACACATCCTGCATTAAAATCCACATTTTACTCATTGAAAATAGATGGAAGATGTCATGTTTGCAAAGAAAGTCTTGATATTCAAACTGTAGTGTAAGAGACACAAAAACAGTTATGAAATAGCAGATGACCATAGAGGAACAGAACTCAGATATTCAGCATTGGCAGAACATTCTCTGAACACCAGATAAATTTGGCCAAAATAGTCCTGGAACCTTAAAAATCTTAATACTTGCTTTCCATGAATGCATTTTTATAGAGAAAAGGAAATAAAACCCTTGAACACACCACTCTTCACTAATATTCCACAATTCAGTGCAATTGCAATAACCTTTGTCTTTTTTTCTTTCTTTATAGTTATTTGTTCTTACAGTCCAGATTTTATTCCCCACCCTATCTACCCTCCAATTGTTCCACATCCCATACCTCCTTCACACCTCATACTCTCTACAAAAATGTCTCCACACCTCACCTCCAAACTACCAGAAATCTAAACTCCCTGGAACTTCCATTCTCTTGAAAATTAGTTGCATCTATTCAGATTGAACACAGACCCAGCAATTCTCTTCTGTATGTGTGTTGGAGGCCTCATATCAGCTGGCATATTTTGTCTCCTTGGTTGTCCAGAGTTTTAGACATCTTGGGGGAGCAAGTTAATTGAGACTGTTGGTCCTCCTACAGGGCTGCCCTCCTCTTCACCATCTTTTAAACTTAGTTAATTCAACAATAGTGTTCAACTGCTTCAAGACATTGGTTGGGTGCAAGTATTTGCATCTGACTCTTTCAGCTGCTAGTTGGGTCAGGAACATTTTTTAAACTTGTTGCAGTGGGAATAATACCTAGTGAATGGGGTAAACTTGCTGAACATATACAATCTGTTGGACCAATCCTGCTTGTTTGTAGTTAGTTTTTCTTGACATGATAATTTACCAATATCAACTTTACTATACAACACTAAAGTTTACATCTCACAGAGATAGCATTTGTGAATGAGAACGTAGATAACTGATCCTAAGCCCAATAAAATCAGGGTGTAGGATTTTTTAGTATAGAAATGGAGTGGGTGGATTGATGGGACAGCACCGGTTCGGAGGCAGGTGAGGTGGTCAGATGAGGGATTTCCAGGGGGAAATCTATAACAGGAGATAATATGTGATATGAAATTAAACAATATAACCAAGATAAAAATGAAGAAAAAATGGAACAAACCTTTCTATATTCAGCAATAGGGTTACTGATATTTATTAAAATGTATCAAGAGTTTCTAATATATGAAGAGTGATATAAAAATAGATTGAAGTAGACAAAAAAGTCAGATTAATTTGATTATATGTAAAGATGATCAGCATTATGAAACTGAATTCTTGCTGTGCACAAATATCCTATATCATATTTGTCTAACAGATGGATATGTGTATATATGTATTATATGTATATGCTTATAGGTGTTATATATAATATACATATGTATATATATATATATAACATATATATGTGTGTGTGTGTGTATCATTGTGTATTTATTATAACTATCTATCTATCTAATATATAGGTATATAGATAGATATATCTATATCTATATCCTTTATGCAATCAGGCTGCAAATTTTCATTCTTTTTGTTGTTATTGATGTACACTTAGTACAGACCCATATCCTAGAGTGAACCAATATTACTGCCCTTTACTGTCTCTTGCAATACCAGGTCTACCTTGTGTTAGAGATATACACAGTGGCATTTTGGTGAGAAATCTCCCTAGCATATTCAAGTAAGCCATTTCCTTGACTTTCAGCATGCTGGTGTTCTTCATTGGCTAGGGTATATTTTTTTTATTTTTCAAGATGGCACATAGGGTAAGGACATGGAGGCTAATAAGGTCTTCAACATATTGTCACTCCATGCACACCTGAGAGTGTGCACCTTTATCCCCCATGTACTTTGCAATTTTGTTAAGATCAGAGAAAAATTCTGTTCAAGGTTTAATGAAAAAAAAATCTCTAATAATATATATTATATATTGTAACTGAGAAATATAATGTTGGTTCTGAGGCACCTATTTGCCTTCAGTAAATTTGCACTAGACAGTATTTCTCAGAGTTTCTTCTAATGATTGCGTGTAACAGAAATAAACAAAGCTAAACCAAACCAAAGCAAAAGAAACAACCTCTTCTATACATTGTCTCATTTTCTACTGATTCACCAGGTTTTAAAAGCCATGCTCTTGGGTGTAACTACAGATTTGAAGTGTCCTTCCCCTACTCTGATTCAGAATAACAATTTGCATGAGTTCAGATACATTATTTTGTAATCTGAGTGAAAGTGTGACTTTGATATTAGTTGATTGCTAAGAGAAAGCACAACCTGTGTAGAAAAGTGGATGAATGTTGCAGATGACATTCAAATGTCATCCCCTTTGTAGGAGAGAAGATAAGAGAATCATTAGTCATACTGAGTGTTAGAGGAGTAGATATTGAGAGAGACAGAGAGAGAGAGAGAGACAGAGACAGAGAGACAGAGAGAGACAGAGAGAGACAGACAGAGAGACAGACAGAGAGAGAAAGAGAGAGGAATATTGCATCACGTAGAATACAATATTGAAGAGCACTGACAGAAAATTCAGGTAATTATATCATGCATTGCCTTTGCAGAAGACCTGCTTGCAGTCCGCAACCTCTGCGTGCTCCTGAATTCACATAATTGTAATGTGAATACTAGCATGAATGCACTTCTGCAGACCTAATGAGCAGTTGAAACAATCAGATGCATATGTCTGCAACCAACCAATGGACAGAATCTGCTGAACCATTGGGTGAATTGGAGAAAGACTGAAGGAGGCTTAAGAGGAGGGTATCCCTTTAGGAGGACCTGCTGTCTTAATTATTCAGGACCAGAATTCTCCCAAATGATAGACCACCAAACAGGCAGCATACACCAACCATTAGATGATCCCCAAAACATACACTGAAAAAAAATATTTGATCTCTGTTCAATCAGAGATTATGCACTGAGGTCTCAAGAGGCTAGAGGCCCCTGGGTGTTTAGAGATCAGGTGGCTTGGGGACATGCTCTTGGATACAGTGGATGGGCAGTAGATATGGGATGTGTAATAATAAGAAGGTGGACAGGGTTGAGTGAATGAATGAATGAATTAAAATAGAATAATGCCAAGTAATCACATCCCCTATACTCCAATTCTGGAATGCAAATCCAAGGAAACTCACATGTTCACATAACAGCATACTCAAAAAACACACATACACATAACTGAAATTCCATGGTTTTTAGACTTCATTTTACAAAGAAATACACTGGAACACAGGTCTTCTTTTGTTCCTTTCATTTATGTACATCTGCTCTCCTACTATACCCAGAATATGGATTGTTCTCCATATAAAAGGCCCAGATCAACCTAACATAGCTTTCATCTGGATGCACTCCAAGTATATCTTTCATTAGAATGTAATCTAGATTCAGTTGGATATGAATTAAATTTATATTTAAATTCACATAGTTGGTGTAAGGTGGATGTAAGGTAGAATATCAGGGTCATGTTGGTCTTCATTTATCTACTGATAAGGACATGGGTGTCAATGAACTTATCCCTGCTGGGAGATGGGAAGGTGGCTCAGTGGAGTTCATATATTCTTGCCACCTCTGTAAAATTCCAGGCATGTCTATTCATGTCTGCAACACTGTGGGGTGGAGACAGGTAGATATCCCAATAGTGTACTGGCAAAACAAACTAGTCAAAATGCTGGGTGTGGTTCACTCTGAGAGAGTAAGTGGTGAAGACATTTTATTCGTTTCTGAACATATGTGTGTATGTGTGTCCTCACACTTGGAACAGACACTCTACTCATATGCAGACACGAATCCTCCTACCATACCACCCATGAAACCTTGTGTTCAGCAGATCCAAAATCCATGTGTCTCTAAGTATGAAACATGAAGTTTTATATACTCATTGTCTTGTTAATCCTGTTCTCTGTCAAATGTGAAAAGCTAAACTGATGTATTTTCAAACTCAGGGTGGTATGTCACAACTTTTTGTATTTCTGGACTAGCACCCATCTATCAGCAGAGGGACTTTTCAACTTACCCTCAGGACAATAAGGATCCATTTTGAGAGTTTCAACTGGGTGACTAATGTGCTTCGTTTCCTATTTGAAAAATCGACTGGCCATAATGTACAACAATGTACAGTTACGAAATGAACGTACACTAGAGCCTGGGAACAGTGAACTGACTATGACTGTCACTGGTGTTTTGTATATATGGAATATGCCAAGGGAATAGATCTGAGAGTGACAGAGACAGAGTGGGGAGGGACAGAAACAGAGACACAGATAGATAGAATGGGGTGTTGAGATGATGGATAATCTTGATTTTCAAATGTAAATGAAGAAAATATGAAATAAAATATTGAAAAAAGAAAAAGGAATGTTTGTACAGTATATAATTTCATCAGAACACCACACTTCATACTTCAAATGCATACAGTTTCCATTTTTCCTGCACACTTGATACATCTCAAAAGAAAAGGTAACAAAGAGTTGCCACAGAAAGTTCTGGAAAGAGCTGGAGACAA
>NC_000087.7:2843557-2939416 GCF_000001635.26 Mus musculus
TGCCTGTCTGAGGTGAGCTGAGGGACTGAGCTAGCTTAACTAAAATAAATAATCTGCTGTGAGATTGCATCAGATCAGCTCCTGTCTGGTTTAACATTTTCCTGTCATTACAGGATGAGTGCTTGAATCCTTGAGGCAGGAGTGGCCAAGTCAGTTATCCCTTGAAGCTTCTCTCCAAGTCTTGCCAATTCAAAGTCAAATAGAAGCTGGCTTTAGGGTGCCAGAGACAGGCCACTAAGCCTTTCACTGGCTGTAGCTTCCAAAGGATGCTGCAGGTAGTTTGGTTAACAAAACCATGTTCACAGCAGAATGAAACTCTCTGGCTTCAGGGTCAAAAGCAGTGTAGGTTCTGTAGGTTTCAAAGTCTTCCTAGGTCTTCCCTGGGACTCTCATTCTTCCCCTGCATCACCTGGCTCACCTTAGATAAGATCGTGGGCCATCTGTTGGCCTCTCAGAGCCCCACCGCCACCCCCCATCATTATCTGGTGGTAGACCCAGCACCTCTCCTTACCTTTAAAATCCCAGTCCAAGGAAAGGCTGCATCTATATCAACCTGAACTTGAGTAGGCAGCCCATTTGCTACTGGAATCAATTCCCTGATGGGCCTCACAATGATCTCTCTCCTGTCACAAAGAGGACCTGGAGCAATTGCTGTCAGTCGTGCCAGGTGAGTCAGCATGATTGCATCTAGAAGACCTTTGAGAGCTAATGGTCTTTCTGAGAATGGGGATGGGGTATAGGGGAGGGAGATTATGCAACTTCCAGTTATTAACATCATTACTGGTAAATGGCACATATGCCACGAAATGTCTCCCCTGAGCATTTGGGATCTTGTAGCCCAGAGAGGTAAGGCTGTAGTAGACTTGGCTCTCTGGGTAGTGTGAGGTAGACTCCGAGGGGAGTCAGGGGCTGCTCCTTCCTCTGCCTGTGCTGGCTGGACATGGGTAGAAATATAAGGAGCTGGACAGAGATCCTACTGGTAGGTAGAAAGGGGGAGCAAGGCCCATAACAAAAATATCTCATCCAAACAGGGGGCTTCTCAACCAAGTATTGCCATGAGGTGATGTATGGCACTTGTCTCAGAAAGTAAACCTTCACCCTGTAAATGATGGGGCTCGGCAGGTGGAAAGTCTCCTCAGACCATAGGTGGGCCATTTATTCCTACAATGGTGGTGAGTTTACAGGACAAACAACCAGCCTCAAGTCTTTTGCAGTTCATTGAAAGTCCTTAGAATGGTGAAGGACAAGCCCAGTGGGATGCACTGTGCCTGTCCCATTCTAGGAATCAAAGAAAAAATTGTACAAGAGGACAAAAAGCACAAACGTAATACAACACAGACAGAAACAGGAGGATATTCCTGGGAAACCAAAACCAAAAGGCTGTCTAAGATGATCTTTCTCCCTGTGCATGGGAGGCCTATAAGACACACAGCTAGTTCAGAATTCAGATGAGAACTAGCAAGTTCTCCTGCTTCTAGTAGGGGTTGGGGAGTGTCCTCAATTGTCTCAGGCCAGTTGACAAAACATGCATCCACTTTGTCCCTCTAGGCCTCAAACAGAAAGATTAAACCCAAAGCACAAACACAGAGATGGACAAGACAAAAGACAACTGGGTGCCCAGAATTACTGATCAGAAAAACACTTCACTCTTTGGGTGGATATGGTCGTGAGGGGCAGGGGGGCGGGGTGGGGGGTGGCTCTCTAGCCAATCCTGGGTGAGAACTTCTAAATACAAAGATTTGAGATTTGTTGAAGAATGGTATCCAGGACTCAAATAGAATGGAAACACAAAGATCTTTTATTCTGCAGAAGTCCAGCATGCTGGGGGTTTCTCTCATTTCAAGATGGAGACCCCAAAGTGAGTTCAGGGGCCTGATTTAAAGCACATGAGGGGAATTCAGGGTAGATAACTTCTATCTTAATCTGTTGAGGCCACAAGCTTGCTTAAAATTCTTAAAATTCTTAAATGAAATGTGTATATACTTTTTATCTTTTTGATCTAGATTTTAGATCAGGTGTTTTACTCACTGGTAAAAGAGAAAATCCTTTCATATCTTTTACCATCTCTCAGGCTTGATGCAAAATCTCTGGGCTGGCAGACTTGTACCCTGACATTAAAGGAGTTAATTCTCTCTTGGAGATTGTAAATCCTCCTCATCAACCTCAGAAAGGAAGGAAGGAAGGAAGGAAGGAAGGAAGGAAGGAAGGAAGGAAGGAAGGAAGGAAGGAAGGGAGGGAGGGAGGGAGGGAGGGAGGGAGGGAAAGGAAGAAAGAAAGAAAGAAAGAAAGAAAGAAAGAAAGAAAGAAAGAAAGAAAGAAAGAAAGAAAGAAAGAAAAAGAAAGAAAGGAAGAGAGAAAAGAGAAAGCAAGCAAGCAAGCAAGCAAGCAATGAAAAAACTGGACATGATTCACACATTTTAGCAGCAGAGAAATTGGAGCTGCAGGTAAGGGAGTGATATCATAACAAGAAGGAAAAAAACAAAAACCAAAAAATCCTCCACCTTGTCACAGAGAGGCAGTAAATACTCTATCTGTAGTTTCTAATTTGGATTTTATTGCCAGTGTTAGTCTTGCTTTTTCCTGATCTTATTTATATTTTTATTTGTTTTTACTTTCTTATTTTGGGGTGGTGGTGGATTGAGAGAGGGTTTCTCTGTATATATAGCTCTGGATGTCTTGGAACTCACTCTGAAGACCAGGTTGGCCTCAAACTCAGAAATCCTCCTGCCTGTGCCTCCTGAGTGCCGGGATTAAAGGCATGCACCACTACCTCTTGGTTCAGTTTTAGTTTTAACTGTGTCAAATCTAGTATTGTTTCCTTTCTTTGCAAAACTGAAAAGCATCACTAGGAATTTCCTCTGGCCCCTTTGCATCAAATATTCTCTGAATTGTTTTGGTTTGTTTGTTTGTTTGTTTTTTGGTTTTCTAACAAGGACCAACTTCTTTTGAGGGAAAGATGACTGAAGTTCTCTAATAAATTCCAGGAATTTTATCAACTGATGACTTCCCTCTTACCTCCTTCCTCCAGCAACAAAGTTCGTAGAACTTCTCTGTCTTAGGTTTTCCTTTGCTGTGAACAGACACCACGACCAAGGTAACACTTATAAAGAAAAGCATTTAGTTGGCACTGGCTTACAGGTTCAGACCATCATCAAGGTAGGAAGCACGTCAGTGCTTTTAGATGGGAGTGGAAGGAACAGAGAGTTCTACATCTTGATCCAAAGGAAGGAAGAAGACTATTGTTTTTCAGACAGCTAGGAGGAGGGTCTCAAAGCCCACTCATACAGTGACACATTTCCTTCAACAAGGCTACACCTACTCCAACTAGGCTGTAATAGCACCTCCTAGTAGCACCATTCCCTGGGACAAGCATACTCAAATCACCACATTCTACAGACAAATGCTACTTCTTCAACACTGCCTGTTTTAACGTGAAAAACCTTTAACATATACCTCTCAAGGCAGCGAGGACAGACCAACTCCCTAGTTCTCTACAGTTACCCAGGTAACAGGACCCCCATATGACTGTTGCTCCTCATAGCAGGACATCTTATGAATTCAGTAAACTCAAGAGTCTGTTGGCAACCCACATGGATGGTGTGGACAGATATAGAAAGGCACCTTGCCAAATATGTCACAGATTGAGCAATCTGGGAACTTTCTATTCTTTCTTGAAGGATGCTTTTTGTACTGCAAGATCATCTGAGGCAAGCTTGTTAGGTAGTAAAGATATACTAAGTCTGGATACAAATGATGTATATTTCTTAAACTAAATCTGACTTTTTTCCAAAGCAAATGAGTTTTAGAAACACATTTGATCTTGTAATTGTTCTATCATTAGATCTTGGATCCAACTTGCTGCATCTTTCTGTCTGTAGTAGCTTTAACTTGTCTACTTTTGTGGTCCTAAAAAGACATCTCACAGTTTCTAAGAGGATCACAAGAGATAGCACACAGTCTGTAAAGTACTTTACTTGGATTTTTGCTGAGGCCCATGCAGGAGGAACAGTGAACAGCTTTCACTGCTCAGGGAATACAGCCTACTGGTTGGCACAGTCATGTTGGGCAGGTCACTGGGATACATGACCTCAAGGACTAAATGTTCTGAGGACTTCATGCTTTGGTGAGTTTTGCTCTGCCTGTTGCCGTCACACCCCTCTTAATCTAAGAATTGTATGAAAACTCTAAGGGGGTTTCCAGGCCCTCACTGGGCAGTGTCACTGGTACTCATAATAATCCAGTTTGATATCTTTCAGGCATTGCTGCTGAAACAGATTAATCATTCAGTCACTTCCTAGGAGATAATTTACAGATGTAGGTTGTCACCAATGACCATCACCCTTTAAAAAAATTAGGAAAAATAAAATTGTTAGTGAAGCTAGGTTGAGATGTTTTGACAACTCATTCTGATGTACAAAAGGCACACTCTTAATAGTTAAACCAATGACTTTTTGTGGTCAGGGAATAAGAACAATGGCAGCACTGCCTGATGTCAGTCTCACTGAGGCTGGACTGGTGATGGTTGACTTCTTAAACCTATTTCTGCCCTCGGCTTCCTGTTATGATTTAATAAGCGTTGCTGATGAGTAGATGTGTATTCTGAGATTTTAAGGTAAATATGGCTGATTTTATATAAAAGTTTGGGTTTGTGATTGTTTTCAGGTTCTTATGATAAGATAAATCAATTGATCCTTTTTGTAAACACAAATTGCTGCTTGCTCGTAAGAAAGACTGCCTGAGAAAAATATTTTGCTGCTCACACTTAGTCAACCTGAAACAAGTTACAAACGTATGTATATTCTTGGGAATAGTTTGTTTTCTTTACCTTTACCATGTGGTGTTTTATCATGTAAAGTTATGGGGAACATACTGTTTTTTTCATTAGCCATTTCCTAGAAGAAATATACAATGTAATCACGTTATCATTCTATATTGCTTGAAAGATTTTGCTAGGGTATATGAGTTGTGGGAGAAAAACAAAGTATGTGTTGAAGCCTATTTCCATCCCCCAAATGTGTATATGTGTAAAATACTTAGTGCCTGCTTGTTTGACATTTGTGAAATTCATTCAATCTGTGGATGGATGGATGGATGGATGGATGGATGGATGGATGGATGGATGGATGGATGGATAGATGGTTGGATGGATGGATGCACACACATGTGTGAAGTTGTTGATGCTTGCTTTGCTTCATCCACTCTGTTTGTGTGTGTTTGTGGGGGTGTGTGTGCGGGGTGTGGGTGTTTATGAATTTTCTCTTTCCATTACTTTTTTGATGACCCCTAATAGTTAAAGGAATTTAGAGTTTCTTGCTGGCCACTGACTGGGAGTGCCTAGTCCCAATGAATCAAGGTTTGCTTCCTAGCAGGAAAGTCTGCTGAGTGATTTCTCTAATCACTAGCTGCCAGCAGCAGCAGGTTGCTATTCCAACAGTGATTTCTCTAATCACTGCTGTCTATCAGCCCCAAACCCCAGCCAGCTGACTCAGTGAGCTCTGATCAGCACTGACTGTGATCACAAACCCCATACCTTGCTGCCTGCCTCAGTTTATCCTGTGGTGTCAAAGCTGGTCTTTGACATCCTTAACAGATTTTATACCAGGAGGTAGGGAGTATGGGGTTTTAAAAAGACAGATAATTTTTCTAAGAGAACTGATGCATCAAGGGCTATATTTCACCAGCATATATGGACAGCATTGATTGGGACCTCTCTAACACTTAATGTGTCAAGAATGGGCAGTGAGCCTAGACTGGTTGTTACCAGGTCACCTACTACATACGACAAACTCTCATTAATTTCTTAAGTGGCTCATCAGCCATCTTAGGCAATTTTTTTCTGCCTGGATCCACATATATTTTCTAATATTTACCTTTTCTCTTACACCATGTGTCTTAGTCAGGGTTTCTATTCCTGCACAAACATCATGACCAAGAAGCAAGTTGGGGAGGAAAAAGTTTATTCGGCTTACACTTCCATGCTGCTGTTCATCACCAAAGGAAGTCAGGACTGGAACTCAAGCAGGTCAGGGAGCAGGAGCTGATGCAGAGGCCATGGAGGGATGTTCTTTACTGGCTTGCCTCACCTGGCTTGCTCAGCCTGCTTTCTTATAGAACCAAGACTACCAGCACAGAGATGGTCCCACCCACAAGGGGCCTTTCCCCCTTGATCACTAATTGAGAAAATGCCTTACAATTGCATCTCATGGAGGCATTTCCTCAACTGAAGCTCCTTTCTCTGTGATAACTCCAGCTGTGTCAAGTTGACACAAAACTAGCCAGTACACCATGGATCTTGGAAACTGACCCAGAGATTGGTACACCATAATACCATAGGCAGATAGTTTATTTTCCTTCCTTAGGTGACTAGTGATTGCACAGGCTTGTAGTTACTGCCTCTGGTACATATTTCTTGATACCACAAGCCTCCCCCTTTGAGAAAATGTCATTAGTTGGGTATATATACGTCAGGAAAAGAGGCTTTCTGTGTATACAGAACAACCAGACTTTCAGTAGCTGGGAGGATTAAGTAGATGTGTTATGAATTTTCTCTTTTCTATGAACAAATACCTGACAGCAAGCAACAAAAAAAAGAAAGCAATCAATTCCACATCATGGAGTTCCAATATATGTCCATATAGACATGTTCCACATCTATGTGTTCCAATATAGAGGGACTATACTTAATATAGTCCTTCATGGTGGAGATGTCTGTGTGGCTAAAGAGGGATGTGTAGTTAAGATTATTCATCTCAGCTTAACAGGGATCAGAGTATTTTTATAATAGTCTATGTTACAGGTGCTATAAAATTTGACAGGCATGAAATAGTGATTGACATACTTCATAAGTTATCAGTATATGAGTATAAATCCTGAGCGCCAGAAATGTGCCACAGCTGAGGAGATGGCTCACTTGTTATTTACTAACACCCAGGTATCTTCGCCTTTCTTCCACTCCCAGTTTAATATCTGTCAAAGGTCTCATTCTTGCTATTTGCACTTCCTTTTCTTTTGTCAACACACTTTGTCATAGCCCTTTCTCGTTTTGGCTGACGATAATCTCTTTGTTACAATGAGAGACGACGATGTATGGTAAATGATAAAAACTCTTTCCTATTTGTACAAGTCACAGTCCAAGGCCCATGTCCTCACCCCCATGGGGATACATGACCAGACAAGATTAGTCATAAGATCCAATATAGTCCAGTCAATCAGCAATGTCCCATTTCTGAAGTGAGTCAGGAACCTTTGCTTGCAATATAAACAGAGGTCTGGTAGAATGGTTTTATATCATGTAAGGTAAATTGTTTAACCTTATATAATAATGCTAATAATGATCTCATATGAGAGAATAACATTATAAAATTCAAGTTGATATACTAGTCAATAGACAAAGTGTTACTTGGGGCTAGAAAATCAGAGATACAGCTCCTAAGGTGTAAACAATCTAGCTGGAGATGTCAGGCTGTATGTATACTTACTGTATACATCTTAAATAGTTGGGGAAAAAACACATGAAAGAAACCACTTTTTGCCCTGATCTGGGCAGCAATACACTTCCCTAGTATTAATTACCTCCCTAAACCTTTCTGCAGGTACCTGCCTAAAAGACCTGTGGCTTCAGGGTGTTTATGTACTCAGAGAATACATTCCATCTCATTTTACTATCTTCCAACGCATTCTTATAGTTTGTATTACAAACCTCAAAGATTCAGGCTCTTTTCATTTCCTTTAACAAGGACTGGGGCTCTCCTCAACTTGAGCTGTGGACTGTGAGACATATATACCCTTCAAGGGTTTAATTATAGACAAATAAATAAGACAACTTTAGAAATATTCACAAATAACAAAATACAGATGTTTATGCCCTGCTATGAACTCAGGTCTATAGCTTATAGTTTCTTACTTCTTTTAAGAACTGCTATACTTCTTTCCCCACAATTTTTCACAGCCACATATCTTACCCCTTTTCTTCAAGTATGTGGGCAAAATTTTGAGAAGAATTTCAGGAAACTACACATGATCTTTTCATTATAATGTCCACTGAAAAACCTTCCTCTCTATACCTTTCTTCTTCAGTACATCATGACACTCTCAATAGCTGTGTCGCTAACCTAGAGCAGAAACCAAAGTTTCAAACAAGAGTCCTAATTTTAAATGTGTGTGGGCTCCTCTATAAGAAGCTGTGGGAATATGAGTTTCTCCTTTAACATAGCTATTCTTTTCAGATCTCTGATTGAAAACTGTTCTGACTTCCTGTTCCATGCCCTAAGTTACAGGTTAATACCCAGGTAGGGAGCATCTCCAGTACTGATTTTCTTTCAAGTCTAGTTATGGTTACCATACCAGGGCATATCTCTCCTTAGCATTCTTTCAACTGTAACATCTGATTCCAATAAATGATTCACATAATAGATTTCAGATAGGAAATTTGTAAAAGAGCACAATGGCTTGAGAAGTATAGTGAAGTTCTACTTAGCCAACTAATGGCAAGTGTGTACAACCAACACACATTTCTGGATAGGGAAATGGCAATGCCTCTTTCCTACTTACTTGGTCTCATGGGATACATACCAGGAGACTCTGGGCCCCAGGGCAGGGTAGTGGTGGAGTCACAGAGTAGGACTCTGGAGATGGCTTTAAAGTCTGAGGGTCTCCTGGCTTTCTAGCTCTCTAATTGTACTGAAATGCTGAGGATAACACCTAAAAAGCCCTAAAAACTTTCTTGCTCTTTCTTATGGTAAAAGACTGCTGTTTTAGGCGATTCACACCTGTAGCCTAACAGCAGAGGATTAAGCAACACAGCCTTTGTTCTATCTCAGCCTGAACTGCTGGGCTCTAACTAGTCAGAGGTCACAGGAAGAGAAGACACATAGAAAAGTGATTATATAATTTATTACTAAGTTGTAAAAGTACCCTATAAAAGCTACCTAAGGGGAAACGTGAAAAGACCCTAAGTAGGGAAAAGGAAAAATTCTCTTAGTGAGGAAAAGGAAAAGATTCTAGCCTAAGTGGGGAAAGGCAACAAAAAAAAAAAAAAAAAGTCTCATCTATTGATCTTTCTCATCTCTTTGTCCTCCATACTTGTACATCTTTCAGAACATATGGTCACAGGTTACAAAGTTCATGACAAATTCACACAGAAAATCAAATCACAAATTGAAATAGACGTTTACAACAGAGAAGCTTTACATGCATAATGCATATCGATCAGGAGTAATTAGCTAAACATCCACCACCTGTCTCAGCTGCACAGGTTCACTGAAGGTGTAAAACCCTAAATTATTAGTGAAGTTTTGTATAGATAAATGTAACTTCCTTCCAGCCTAGCCAGGCTGGCTCAGACCATCTGCCACTGGGGCAGAGCCACCTGCTGTGCTGCTTCTCATCCCTCTCCTTTGATGTGCCACTACCTGCTACCTGCCTGAGGCTGAACTCTTTCTCCAAGATCTTCCAGAGTTAACACTGAATGGTGATTTCCCTGCTAAAAGCCAATTCTGACAACTTCACAAGAACCTTGGCGTGACTAAGGATGGGCTTCCCTCTTTATAAAGTACAGATTATCATTAAACATTTGAGTCTTGATCAGAATACAGTCTTGACTCCATTTCTCTCTCTACCCACCTAGATTCTCTCCTTTCTTTCAGTTCCAAGATGCATCCCAGGCTCAAACCCAGACGTGAGAGCCGCAGGCCGGCCCCAACAGATAAACACAGTCAATACTTTTTCTTCTGTCCTAACACCTCTAATAAATCATTAGTTCCCTTTTAATGACCTTTGGTTAATTGTTTTACAAACTCTTAGAATGTGCTCTGAGTAGGAGAAGGTCTGGTTACCATCTAAGAGCAATTAACTGGTGACCCTTGGGAGACTGACAGAGTTCTCATTGCAGCTTTGATTACCAGAAAAGGACTTACTAGCAGTACCATTAATTTAAAAAGTTTAATAATCACAGATATAATTTAGGAATTCTTATAGGATCATCATTAAGACTTGAGTCTATGTAGCATTACTACAATATAGTACATATTCGTGGATGTGTGTGCTATTACTTAGTGATTGTTATATATGTACAATAATAACAGGAAAATCATATTAATAGCAGGAACCTTTCCTAAAATGAGTCCCTCACAGCCTTGCTTAATGAGGGCTCACCTGTCACAGATTATATTATATTCCGAGGCAGGCCATTTCAGGATGATCACCTGTTGGTTATTAGCTTGTCCCATTGTGGCTCCTGACATCTTTTCCCTTCGAATAACATAAATGAAGCGTATATATATCCCTTTGTGCAGTACTGATAGCATATCCTAAGCGCTTGAAGATGACTGGAAGAAGAAACAGAAGCAGAATAACCAATCCTATAATAATTCCCAAAGTTATAAGAAAATTCCATAAAGAATTATTTTTAACAAAGTTTATGATTGAATTTGAAAAACAATTAGCCAATTCTGCTACTGAAGAACTCTTCAGTCTGGAGTGACTGATGGCACGGATCTGGGGATGTAAAGTATCCATATCAAGAGCAAGCTGTGAAATGTTCCACACACCATGAAGATGTTCTTGTATCTGTTCTGTTCCCAGAACATTTCTGACCCATAGTAGGGCAGACGGGTGAAACAAATCCATTTAAAATTGGCATGACATGAGATAGTTAAATGGGTTTTTAAATTATGAACCTGAGTTCCTATGTAAAGGATGGCAAGCATTTTCTAGATAGATCTGTCAAAACTCTATCAATTCTATCCTGTTTCTTTTACATATATTATATTGTGTCCTTGTGTTTGGGGCATAGATGTTCAGAATTGAGATACCCTCTTGGTAGAATTTTCCTTTGATGAGTGTAAGGTGTCCTTCACTATCTCTTTAGATTAATTTTGGTTGAAAATCTATATATTAGATATTAAAATGTCTACTACAGCTTGTATCTTTGGTCTGTTTGCTAGGAAAAAAATTTTTTCAGCCCTTTACTGTGAGGAAATTGGCTATGTTTATTGCTGAGGTATGTTTCTTGTATGTAGCATAATGATGGATCCTGTTTTCACATCTAGTCCCTTAACCTTGATCATCATCTTCTTTCTTTTCTTTTCTTTCCTTTTCTTTTTTTTTGTTTTGTTTTGTTGTTTTTTTTTTTGTTTTGTTTTGTTTTTTTGTTTTTTTGACACAGGGTTTTTCTGTGTAGCCCTGGCTCTCCTAGAACTCACTCTGTAGACCAGGCTGGCCTCGAACTGAGGAATCTCCCTGCCTCTGCCTCCCAAGTGGTGCTGGGATTAAAGACATGCGCCACCACTGCCAGGTGACCCTGGGTCTTCTTAGTGGAGAATTGAGTCCATTGATGTTGAGAGATGTTAATGACCAATGATTGTTAATTACTGTTATTTTAATGTTGTTATTGTTGTTGCTGGTGGTGATGTGTGTATTTGTGTCTGTGCACTTTCTTTGCTTTTGATGGTATGGAATTATTTCCTGGGTTTTCTTGGATACATCTGACTATAATTATCCTTCTTAGGTTAGAGTTTTCCTTCTAATATTTTTAGTAGGGTTGTTTAAATTTGTATTTGTCTTGATATATCTTGTTTTCTCCATTGATGGTGATTGAGAGTTTTGCAAGGTATAGTAGTCTAGGTTTACATCTCTCATTTTCTAGAGTTTGCAGGATAGATTTTAGAGTCTACGTTATGAAGTTGGGTGTAATTCTGATAGGTATGCCTTTGTGTGTTACCTGGCCTTTCCCCTTGTCATTTTAATATTCTTTCTTTTTTTAATATTAGTTTATTTTTCTCACATTCTTGATATGTAGACTTTGTGTTTTGATTTTTATGTAGTGGGAGAAGTTTCTTTTCTGGTCCAGGGTAACTGGTGTTCTCTAAGTGCCTTTGGCTTTGGCATCCATATGGTGGGTAAACCAAGCCAGGCTTGGGGGTCAGTTCTTAGAGCTGCTGACCTGGGTAGATCCACATTCCTTGGTCAATCCAGGAGCCTTCAAAGGCAGACAGGGATTAGAAGAGGTTACTCAGCAGACTTTTTTTTTTTTTTCTGAGAGAACAAAACTTAATTTACTGGAGCTGACAATTTCTGGCCAACAGAAAAACTATGAAATCTTTTAACTCTCCAGGGCTCAGGAGAAAGAAGAGGAGAGAGAGAAAATTTACACAGACACACACTCACACTGAATGTTGGGAAAAAAACGGCAGAGTCTGCTAATTTCATATACATACATACATACATACATACACACATACATACATACATACATACATATATATACATATATACATACACACACATACATGCATATATGCATACATACACACATATATAAATGTATAAAGACCTACAGACAGACATACAAATACTCACACATAGATTGGTTAGAACAGAGCTCCAAAACCAGCCACTAAGTATTCCATACATACATATATGTGAATTGGTAGATAGATGGAACAATGTACATCTCCCTTTTGCACAAACTGTACACATACACACATAGTTGATGGATGGGTGAGACTATACTCCAGCCATGTCACACCATGTGTTTTTTTTTCTTCCATATCTTATATATCCTAGCAAAATCTTTCAAGCAGCATACAATTACAATGTGATTACATTTTAGTTTTCTTCTAGTAAGTGATTATGATAAAATAGTGTGTTTCCGAACACCTTTACAAGTAATAACATTACACAGTTCAGGTAAAAAAAACCAAATTATTCTATTAAGCTCACATACGTTAGTTATAGATTATCAAGTTATGGATGAAACAAAAGGCAGAATCCAATAACTTCATACAAACAAATATGCACATATGCATTCATATATAGAGACCTACAGACAGACATATACATATTCACACAAGGATGCAAGCTAGTTTTTCAGCCAGTTTCTCCTACTGGCAGGTAGCAATTTGTGGTTACAAAGGAAAAAGAATTTATTTTATTGTTTATCTTTAAAGGAAATCTTATAAAAATCTGAAAAGAACCACAAATCTAAATGTTCTATAAAAATCAGTCATATGCACCTTAAATCCGCAAAATGTGTATCTTCTCATCAGCCATTTTCAATAAATCATATCGTGAAGCTGAGAGCAAAAATGGGTATAAGAAATAAATTATAACCAGTCCAGCCACAGTGAGAGTCAGATCAGCTAGTGCTGCCATTATCCTTGTTGCCTGGCCATAAAGGGTCTCCTAGGTTAAAAAATAAGAGTGAGCCTTTCTGAACTTCATTTTGTCCAGTAGGATATTTTATATCAGAGCCAGTAATAAAAACATCTGGAAGAAGTCACTGCCTTTTCTCCTACCCTGCCTTGCGAGGCTGTGGCACACAATTAAAGAATGTCATGAGTTCCATTGTGGGGAGTCCTCCTGAGGATTGTCATCCAGCATACAGATGCTCACAATAAGATACAGGAGGAGTCTGACATGTGGAATTTCAGAGAACTAGAGAAGCCTGTGGAGGATGCTTACCAGGGGACCAGAAGGAACAGAGTACCCAACATGTCAAGTCAGATGAGAAGTGATGGTTTTGATGAAGAAAGTCAGAGACTACTGGAGGTCAAAGAGTGAAATTTCTTGGGTCCTGGAAGATGATTTTCTTAAGGCAAAATCCGGGAACAAGAGGTTATATGATTATGAATCCAATACAAGGGGCAGATGGGGTCAAAGTGGTTATATAGAGTTGTATCCTGAAGAATTTGAAACAGACAGTAGTGATCAGCAAGACATTACCAATGGGGAGAAATACATCTCCCCTGGTAAAATCATTTGCACCTGAATCCCCAAAACATAAGTCAAAGAAATCCCATTAGAAGAAGCAGAAAAAAAACTCTCTCTTTCTCTCTGTCTCTGTCTCTGTCTCTGTCTCTGTCTCTGTCTCTCTCTCTCTCTCTCTCTCTGTGTTTCACAAATAAATAAATAAATAAGTAAATAAATAAGTAAATAAATAAATAAATAAATAAATAAATAACAGAAGAAAAATAAAAAAAAAGCTATGGACATAACAGCAGATTCCTCAGGTGTGTTCTCTGAGGAAACTGGAGCTTCTAATACCAGGAAAATAAGCAACCACACAAGAGCAAGAAAAAAATCCAGGAAAAAGTCTCCTACAAAATCTTTACCTTTGGAGGAAAAGTGATACTTCTCAGTCAGATGATTTCCCATCTAGCATCTAGCAGTTCTGAGGAACTCAAGGAAAGTGACACTAAGAAACCCAAAAGGAAAAAGAAAGAGAAGAGTGACTATGTTCCCCTGCCTGACCCTGAGGTACAGGAACTGGAAGGTGGCTATTGGTGCCAGGTCTGCTGAGATCTCAGAGGATGTCTAAGTGGGAGAGCTGCAGTCCTGTTTCACACTGATTCTTAAAGAGGGATGCAGGTGACTCCAGCATCACAGAGATCTGACATCAGTCAGAGCTGTCCTGCCACAGATGCCTTTTTTCCTATTTTGGCTTGTTAATCTCCATACCCTCCCCCAACCTTTTTCTTCTAATTCTATTAATGCATTTTAGATTTTCCCTGAAACCAATGGAATCAATTCCACAATGAAACGTACTTCTCAGGGGCATACTAACTTGCCAGTTTGACTTTGTGTGAATAAATTCTCAATCTATTTTCAAAACAAGAAAAGATATTTTAAAAATAAATTCCCAAGACATGGCCTCTTCCAGTAACTTGGCAATATCTAAGTTTAGAACCTAACAAGCTCTTCCTGCAATTCCAAGTTAAAAAAGATGAACACAATAAAATTTGGTTAAAAAGATTTGTAAAATTTTTGAGGTAATGTAACTATTAATTAAAATAGTTGGTTGGTCACTATAAAAACATACCAAACTAGAGCTGCACAGAGTAGCACATCCCTGTAATCCCAGCACTCAGGAGGTAGAGGCTAGAGAGAGGTGAACTCTGGAAGTCTGAGGCTCGCCCAGTCTGATAGGGAGTGTTAGAATAGCCTGAGAAACATAATAGAAAGAACTTGTCTCAAAAAAAGAGGAGTACCAAGCCTCTCCTCGTTATTTATAAGGTTTTTATTTAAATATATTGTTATATATAGTTGCAATAGGTGACCTATACTAAAAACAAAAAACAAAACCTAACAAACAAACAAACAAACAAACAAAAAACAGCCCAATCAAACCATAATAAGAAAACACACATTTTGTTAGAGTGACAGAATTTAATACTAATTAGTAAGAATCATAGCCATGAGATTTAGTGAACTAAGAAAAATCTAACTGCCCATAAAGAAACCTACTCAAAAGTATTCCATTACTGTTGTATATAGCAAGTGTGCTAATATTTCTTGACAGCAGAAGGAAGATATAAATACTTATAAACATTCAATAAATTTACCTACAAAAATTTCGTGATAAATTTTCTTTTCATTATATGTAATCTTGTGAAGATAGGAAATAAATGACAGACCAAGAAATTACAGTGACAATCTGGTGCCCAAAAATTATGTGCAGTAGACTAAATACCCAACTTATTTCCAATTTCTATTTTGATGATCTGTGATAGTTCACAGTGAAATTTATACTAAAAGTAGTTAAACAATAGGTTGATAATCTCCCTTGCTAGTGATGCATACGGAACAGCTTTATATTCCATTAACTTCACTTAGAGTCCGTGGATTTATTTTTTGACGCAATATTTTTTTTTGCCTATATATACACCTACAAGTATTTTTTTCATATTAATGAAGTATGTAAGAGGAAACTATTTTAATTGATATATAGGAAATTCCCTTTTTAGTAATATCATTTACTATTATGAAACATACCAACTTTCTGAAAATGTGTTGGCTATTTGGTGGTCACATTTCAGATATATAATCTGACTATACTACTAGGAGGCTTATTCTACATGTGTTTCTGTGAAAGTTAAATTTTCTGCCAATTCGGGATCGCAATGGAGGGTGAATTCAAAGCATTGCACATAGCAAATATTCTACGCCCAATTTAGATGACCAGTCTCTTTGAATTTTTTAATTGCTAATTTTTAATTGCAATTTTTAATTGCTAATTGCTAATTGTCTTGCTAGTCCTAGGAAAGGACTGGCCTTGCTAGGGAGGACTTGAATTTGGGGTCTTCCTGCCTCAGCCTCCTCAATAGCTTTCTGTATTACAACTGTATTATTAAGATTAGTTTGTATTTTTTTGTGTTCTGGTGTTTTGCCTGTATGTATGTGTATCAGTGCACCACTTGAGTGCAGTGCACAGGGAGACAGTGGTAAGTAAGTATGTGAATAGTAGGAATTAAATCCAGGTCCTCTGCAAGAGGAACTAGTATTCTTACCTGCTGATCGATCTCTTCAGCCCCACAATTTCACAGTATAAAAACGATAACTGTATAAAATATGTTTACCATTTAGTCATAGATCATCTGCGGTGTTATTTTACCTGACAGAAAAGTTTTGAAAGTTTAAATGAAGATGCAATTGACAATAAAACATTAGTATAGTGTATGTAGAATTTACAAGCAATAAACGGTAAGAATAAAAAGAGTATATTAATTGGCAAAAAATATCTTTAAGATCTGTGGAAACTTCTAATCTGTCAGTAAAATCCTTATAATACAAGTACAAAAATTTGTATGATGCCCTATACCAATCTTTAGCTGATGTGCTTATGAGTACAATTCAGAAGAGATTGCGGGTTAATCCTTGAAACGTGATGGCCAGTTTGCCAGGGTTAGTTGCCATGCCACAGGTTCCAGTGAGAGACTCTGTCTCAAAAAACACAGTAGACATCTCCTAGGGAATGATACCAGAGTTTTACTTCTGGTCCCCATACTTTTATGTACACACCAGTGTACATATATGCTCCTTTATAAACTGAACGTCAATATACGAATATTATGCATAACATGATGTCCATAAATAACAAGATATTAACTACTGAAAAATGGTAGTTAGGTACTAAAATACAATTACGTTTCTTGACATACAGGACACTCAAAAAAAGCTCCACAAATCACAAAAAAGGTAGAAAAAAATACAAGCAAAAGACATTAAGACAAAAATCTTCAAAGAAAACAATACAAAACAAAAAGTCTGCAAAAATTCTGTAGCTCATTTTGTGTTGGCAAACTACTCCTTCAGGCCTACCCTGATTGAGATTAGTATACCCATCTAGATTCAGTTGGAGAAAACTAATTTTTTTCTTTGAAATCATGTATTAATAAAAGACAGGAGTGGGAGTCTGTGTCTACTTCTTGTTCAGTGTCGAGAGCCCGTATAGCTGAATTAAACCTATGGAGGCATACAGTAATATTTTTAAGTGGAAAAAAAAGTTCCTTACTGTCATACACTACAGGGATTAAAGAAATCTGTAAAAAAAAAAACAAATATGGCCTGTCTTAAGTAAGTCTCAATTTTTTTTGTTAATTTTGAAAATTTGTGTCAAATTATTACAAAGATTTACTAAATGAAGAGAATTAATAATTTAAAAATCCAAACTAGGAAAACAAAACATGTGTGTGTGTGTGTGTGTGTGTGTGTGTGTGTGCCTGTGTGGGTATGTGTGTGTTCTTTTTCATGTATGGTAGTGTATGTCCATGCAAACACTCCTCACCTTTATTTTCAGATAGTCTTTCACTAACCTTCAGATTACTGATTTGGTAACATGGACTGGTTAACAAGCCCTGAGATTCCTTCTCTTAACTCTACCTAACTCCTGACTTTCTACAGTTGTAGTTGGGATCTGAAATCAAGTTCTTACATTATAGAGCAAACCTTTTATCCACTGGAGCTTTTATCCATGGCCTTCTCTAGTCCCCAGAAACGATCAGCTTTCAATTTGTAATCTTTAAATTTTTTCTCCGTTTTTATTTTTTAGTATTTTGTACGAATCATCCATGTATATATATTTTTTCCTTTTATAATGTTGGAAAACTCAATTCTACACAATGTGGCCCGCCCAGTATTTTATCAATATTTTGGGTGGACGATAAGTAGTAGAAATTTTATAATGGCTTTTAAATAAAAGATTAATTTACCGTGTTTCATGTATATGAGTACACTGTAGCTGTACAGATGGTTGTGAGGCCTCACGTACGCACAGGGTTGCTGGGAATTGAACTCAGGACCTTCAGAAGACCAGTCAGTGCTCTTACCAGCTGAGCCATTTAACCAGCACCAGAATGGTTTTTATTCGCTAGGTAAGAAAAGAAAATAGGGGGGGAATCATGCAAATTAGTAAACATATGTTGGTCTTTTAAATGTTTTAAATGGACAACAGCGATGTGCTTGCTATATCCCGGGCTCAGAGCTGTGGTCTAAAACTGGTAACTGCTATCTCGGGTGTAATGGGGGCATGGACTTGCAATAGGAGGCCTCTGCAGGTAGCTGCCCTAACAACTCCCTCCATTCACCAATTCTTATCTGCTATTCAATTAATTTTTATCTGCTTTGTTCATACTTATCAAGTACTGTGTCCATTTCTGACTCTGAAGCCCAATACCACACTACGCCCACCCCTCAACCAGCCAGTCTCTTGGTTCAATCCTCCACATCATCCCTACTTCCTTTGCGGTTGGTGACATCAGGGTCTCTCCGCCTACTTAAATTGGTTGCGACTTGGGCGCGAGTGGTCATTTTGGAGTCGGAGTTGTTGCAGGACGGTGTGATCCATTAAAGCTGAGAAAATAGAAAATCAAGAAAAGGTAATGAATTCTGAATTTTAATTGTAACCAACAATTTTATACCTTAGGAAAAACGAATGGCTATGACGGAGAAATTAATTCAGAGTAATCTTCTGTCATACGTTTGTACAAAATTTTAAAAATGCCATATTAGTAGCCTGGCGGGGTGGCACACGCCTTTAATCCCAGCACTTGGGAGGCAGAGGCAGGCGAATTTCTGAGTTCGAGGCCAGCCTGGTCTACAGAGTGAGTTTCAGGACAGCCAGGGCTACAAAGAGAGACCCTGTCTCAACCCCCCCACCCACCCCCACCCTCCAAAAAAAACAACAACAACAAAAAAAAAAAAACCAAAAAACAAAAAAAAGCTGTATTAGTAAATTATATGTAAATTGGAACATGTATGGACGTAAAGGAGTTCTGTTATCCTATCAAAAGGGGGAAAAGCGCTTTCATTTGGAAGAGTAATATTGCTTGAGCAGAGGAAATTAGGATTTAAATTATATATTTCTAAAAACCAGGTAGGTAATATCCTTTGAGTTATTTGCCTCTGTTTGTGGTGGTTTAATTTACATTTGAGGTAAACTATTTGCCTCTCTTTGTGATGATTTAATTTTAGATTTGAGGAGGGTGGCGGTGTTTGGCGTGAAATGTTTGGCGTAGGTATGAAAATTTTAGGCACCATTTTGTTTCGATCGCGGCGCGCCGTGCCGCAGCCTTTGTTCCACAGGAGCATCTGTCCGCTATTGCTTTTCTACCTCAAAATACCGGAACTGTACTTTAAAGGTCCTACGGCTCTACGGACAACAGTTATTAGTGCCATAGTCTGTTTGTCCTGATGTCGCCATCAGTGCAGGTCTCTGTTAGGCTACCAGCTACTGTTGGTTAGGTCCAACATCACAAGGCCCACCCTGGTAGGCCCATTGAACAGGGCTTCCTCACAGGGGCAAGCCCGGGCTATGCCACTACGCCACTACGCCACTACGTTGATAGGTCAGTGATCAGAACCACGCCTGCTTAGAGTTGGACTCCACCTACTGAAAGGGCAGGCTCAAGCTATTCTACCATCCTGATTGGTCAGACACTATAAAGATGTCATTGGTGCCGCAGCAGCCCACTTGGTAGAGCAAGTTTGCTGCTAACTTCTGAGGGTAGGCTAGTGGGATACGAGAGGAGAGCCTGAGTAGATCCGAATTCTGAGAATGAACATGCTTGGTTAAGGTGCAGGGTAGGCTTGGATTATTTGACTTCCCAATCATCTCTTCCTTCCTGCTCTGCTCTGGTCTCGTATCTGTCTCCTCTCCAGTTGGTATTTCTTATAATCGAAAAATATAGGCAAAAGTTTAAGGATGATTTAAATTTCACTCCTAAAGGAAAATCTTTGCGTGTACAGCTCACAGGTGTTTACATTTCAAATGCCAACATCTCTGGAAATCTTTCCTTTTGAATTTGCCTCCATAGAAGACACAATTCGAATGTTTTAGACTTGACACATTAAATGTGTGTATGCTTGTGTCTCTGCCTCTGCCTGCCTGCACGCCTGCCTCTCCCTATCCTCTCCCTCTCCCTCCCCCTCTCCCTCTTCCTGTCTCCCTCTTCCTGTCTCCTTCTGCATCTCCCTCTCCCTTTTCCTGTCTCCCTTTGCCTATCAATCTACGTCTCCCTCTCCCTCTTCCTGTCTCCCTCTCCTTCTCCCTCTTCCTGTCTCCCTCTCCCTCTCCCTCTCCCTGTCTCCCTCTCCCTCTCCCTGTCTCCCTCTCCCTCTTCCTGTCTCCCTCTCCTTCTTCATGTCTCCCACTCCCTCTCCCTCTCCCTCTCCCTGTGTCTCTCTCCCTGTCTCTCTCTCCCTGTCTCTCTCTCCCTGTCTCTCTCTCTCTCTCTCTCTCTCTCTCTCTCTCTCTTCCTGTCTCCCTCTCCTTCTCCCTGTCCCTCTGCCTCTCCCTCTTCCTGTCTCCCTCTCCATCTTCCTTTCTACCTCTCCCTCTTCCTGTCTCCCTCTCCTTCTTCCTCTCTCCCTCTCCCTCTCCCTCTCCCTCTCCCTCTCCCTCTCCCTCTCCCTCTCCCTCTCCCTCTCCCTCTACCTCTCTGTCTGTCTGTCTGTCTTTGATAAGGGGAAAATCTAAGCACAATATTAGTGTGTATAATAAGTGTTTTACATTTTGTATTTTTTTTCTAAATTCTGAGTGTAGTCTTCCCTATATAATCGGGGCGGGGGGGCGGGGGGCTGCTATGTTCTATGCCGAGCAGGAAATTGTGACAATCTCCCAAATTTGTCCTGGGACTATAAGCATGTGGAGCTGTCAGACTCAATTACTTCGATAAAGTTCCGTTTCTTTAGATGTTTTCTGCAAGTATTTTATTAATCTGTTTGTAGGCTACAACAACTTTGTAACATTTGTAACTTTTTTTAATAACCAACAACTATACAATAAGACTACCACTGTACATGGAAATTTATCACTGCAAGAAAACACAAGAATAATATTATGTATCATTCTACAGTAAACAGCATACATCTCATCAGTGTGAGTATTTTTAAGTGAAAAAGAATAAAGTTTAGTAATTACAACCTTTCCCATACTTAATAAAAACTAGACCTGTTACAGTATGCTAATTGACCTTTTGCTTTCTTTCATTAAACAGTGCTGCACACCAGTAAGCTGAGTGGTAGATGTGTAGAAGCAAGAAGGGCCAGTTTCAGCTAAATAGAAAACGGTCATAAATAAAAAGGGGAAGGAAAAAACATTAGGATGTCAGGCTCTGTGGTTCCCTTTAGTTGTATTTTCTTATGTATATGAATCTTTTGTCTGCATATATGTCTGTGCAACATGTATTATATGATGTTCGTATGTGGAAGGCAGCAGTCCCCTTGAGCTGGAATTACTTTGAACCACCATGTATGTTGTTCTGGGAATCAGATCTCAATCTTCTGGAAGGGCAGTCAGTGTTCTTTAACTGAGCTATTTGTCCAGCTTTAAAAGTTTTAAGCATGCTATTTTATCCTTTTCTCTACTTATAGAAAAATGGCAGAAACTGATCAGCCTGGGAAAATTTTTATAGGAGGCCTCAACATAAAGACCAGACAAAAGACTCTTCAAGAAATATTTGGGAGATTTGGACCAGTAGCACGTGGTAATTCTTTAAAAGAAACTGTATGTCTCTTCAGAGTAAATATAAAGTATTTCTATGATATGTTCAATTTTGGAACATGGATGATTATTTTTATGTTTATTTGACAACTACTCATTGCAATGGATAATGTTGCTCAATTAGTGTAATGTGCATGTGTGTGCATGTGTGTTTGTGTGTGCATGCATGCCTTGCACACTCTAGGTGTATGACAAAATGCAACAAAGGCTGACATTAATTTATTAATTTTGTTGACATTGAGAATGCAAGTAAAAATATGAAATGTAAGATTTTGGGTTTTATTTAAGATTTGACTAGAATGATTGGTATAGTGTTTTACTTAGAATGTCAAATTAAGGGTCCTATGAGTAACAGTTTAAAAAAATGTCAATTTCGAAGTAGAAAAAAATTTTATGTAGTTTTGTAAGTAAAAGTTTACATATATTGCAGTTATTTTGATGAGAGATCGTGAAACTAAGAAGTCTAGAGGCTTTGCTTTCCTTACTTTCCGACGCCTTGCAGATGCTAAGAATGCTGTCAAAGAAATGAATGGAGTGGTAAGAATGTAGTAACAATATATTACTCCTTTCCAGTAGTTAATGACATTAGTTGGTGTGTTTAGTTTGCTGAAAAATGAGCAAAACTTCCTTGGGTTTTTTTTTTTAACTAATGCCAAAATTATGGCTAGTAGGATATTTCAACATTGTCACATATATTACATCTGTATCAAGTTCATATTATACTTTAAGAGTAAATAGGATATAATCTTTACAAGCAACAGAAAAAAAGGAAACCATAGTTTGGGAAAACTGGGAAAAGCAGTTTTTCAATTCATGGAAGAAATTATAAAGGAAAATATTCTGGAGAAAGTTATGTTCAAGTAAATCCAGCTCTAAACAGATTACAAGACTTAACAGCAATAAAAGTCAAATTGATTTTATTGATTGTCATAATAAATAGAGTTCCTACCTTAACTAATTTATTTTTACCAACTTGGAATTCTCTTTTGTCTTTGAAAACTAGCTATGAGTGATTTTTAGTTTATAGTAGTGTTTTTGAGATTTTTATTCAACAGATGCTCTTTGTTATCCTGCATCAAAAATTTTAGAAATTGCATATTCTATAGGAAACACGATATATTTTTATGATTACTTTAAAGGTAATTTTTCTCCATTTTTTTCAAGTAACTTTTAAAAATTGTTTCCTTTATTTGAGGAGGGTAATAGTATAATTTGTCATCTTTTTTTTTCTCTTTCCACTTCTTCCGGTTTTTTTTTCATTAGTTTATCACATACATATACAGTACATATACAGTACATATATACTCCTAAATACATACCAATACAGCTTGCTCAGTGTGTATAATGTTACTTGTATGTAGTTTTTAAGATTGATTATTTTGAATTGGACAATCTACTTACAAGTGCTGTTCTTCCAGCACGGAAATGATTTTATTCTTTGGGCTCTCAACATGCCATTCTGTATTTTAAGCTTTATTGTGCAGATTGTAAAATACTACAATTCTCTTGTTTCTGTCTCAATTTTTTTCCTTTCTGATAAAACAAACTGGTATATATTTCCATTAAGAAAGACATTCTAAACCTCATGTTTGACTCAGTAAAAGGTAATGTATGTAAGTTAAATTTGGTTCTGTTGTCTTTTTCAGATTTTGGATGGAAAAAGAATTAAAGTAAAACAAGCCAGGAGACCATCATCACTTGAAAGTGGTAGCAAGAAGAGACCACCATCCTTTTCAAGAACCAGAGGTGCTTCAAGAATTCTGAAATGTGGAAGAGGAGGAAGAAGCAGAGCAAGAAGTGGTCCTTCATGTGAAGGGAACTTGGGTAACTGTACATAGTAGAAGCAGTGTGACTGATAATTAGTAAGATAATATAAGTAGAAACACTACGACTTTTATTTACATTCTCATGAGTAGAGCAGTTACCTTCAATTAGAAAAATTAAAAGCACTGTATGATTAATATAAGTAACAGATGCCTTAATTAAAAATTGAATTTACACCAGAGTGTCAATTGCAAAAGAGTTCTTTTAGGATATTCAGTATTTGTCCTGATGTAGTCAACAGAAATTTTGCAAGATTTGTTTTATGTGCATTGCTATTTTGCCTCTGTGTGTATGTCTGTATGAAGGTTTCATATCCTAGAGTTATATTTTTTAGCTGTTAGTGAATTGAACACAGGTCCTCGGGAGAACTTCAGTACCCCTACACTGAGTAGCAAGATTTATTTCTAATCTTGTTTTTTAGTTTTGCTCTTTAGAGGCCAGTATTGCGTGTGAGTTGTAATTCTAACACTTTGGAAAGTTAAAACTATACCAATAGGAAAAATAAAATTGACTTAAAGTGTCCAGAACTCAGAAGTACATTTCAAATAAATAGAATTGATCAGACAATATTTATTGCTGTATATTTATCTGAAAACTGTTCATTTCTTCTTTTGATGACAGATTGTATATAAGCCTATTGAACACTAATTTATCCTTCCTGAATTATCTAAACCTTGCAAGTTTTAAGACTGTTTCAGACTCTGGAAGAGTTTAAAAGAAACAGAACATTTTAACGTTAACTTTTACATGTTACCTTTTGATGTGTGATGAGAAGATGACGACTCATTAGAATGCTTTTTAGGCAATCTTCAAGAGTATTTTACTACTTTTGAAAATAAATAAATAAATTCAAATTTTATTCTTAAAAATCTATAATTTTTTGTATTAACCAAACTTAAATATCCAAGTAAGGGCTGTTAGATAAGATAGGTGATATTTCTCAAGTAGATTTACATTTTATAATGCTCTCCAAATGATCTTAATGGTTAAATCTAAGTTTTTATTCTTACCTGTATGAAAATACAAAGTTTATTCATAATTGCGTACTAGATCTATATTGATTTTTTAAGCTAAAATGATTATATCATATTTGATATGCATTTCATAGAGAGTCCGAGTTTGTCAATTATAATAATTGCTCAGCATGTCTATGTATTAATAGTATTATATGAAATTTTTTATTTTTTAATTGATATTGGGGCTTATATTTGCGTGAAAGTTTATTTCATAGATGGATCTTGCAAAGTATTGAGACTAGAAATATATTAAAATCTGCTTTCTAATAATGAAGTGATTATTTTACCTGAAATATAGACATATTTAATTGACAGATTTTTGTTCCCTTTCACTCCAGTTCTCTGTCATTTCTTTAAACACAGTGTAGTGTTCAAACTGTGCTATAAATGTTAAAGCCATCTTTACATACTGTTTGAATTATAGTTACAAAAGTAAATAGTATTTTTACCAATAAATACTAGTAATAGTAAATTTTACCAATTTAGAAAAAAATACTAATTGCTGAGAATACAGTATTGTTTAACGAAGATTTACAAGTGATAATTAGAACTTACTCATTGAAGTATTGATTCCCTTTAGCTAAGATGTTTCTTTAAATACAGGTGGTGATAGATATACTCCTAATTTCAATGTGAGTTCTTCTGGGAGACACTTTGCAGTTAAAAGAAATCCATCTTCAAAAAGGGATGATCCCCCTTCTAAAAGATCTGCAACTTCTGCTCAGACAAGAAGCAATACTGGACTAAGAGGACGAGGTAAAAACATGCCAAGCAGACATTTTTGTGGAAATGCAGTTTATAATGAATGAGAAACATTTAAACAATTGCCTATGAGTTTTTGACCATCACAGTCTTAGAAGACAACCGCACACATGTACGTACTTAGGAAAATTTTACATTTGTAGATCTATCTAAAGATTTTAGGCGGAATGATAGTGAAATGTAACAGCCAAACAGTGGTGGCAGACACCTTTAATTTCCAGCACTCAGGAGACAGAGTCAGGCGGATTTCTGACTTTGAGGCCAGCCTGGTCTACAGAGTGAGTTCCTAGACAGCCAGGGTTATACAGAAAAACACTTTCTTGGAAAAAAAAGAAGAAAGGTATGAAGGAGGGAATGGGGGAGGAAGAGAGAGACACACAGAGAGAGAGAGAGAGAGAGAGAGAGAGAGAGAGAGAGAGAGAAAGGAGGATAGAAAAAAAGAGAGAGAAATTTGAATATTAGAGTATTTATGTGTTACAGTATCAACATAATGAAGTATGTTGTAAGCAAAATTTGAGTAAAGACCATTAAAATACAAATGTAAGATGTGAAATTTGAATAACAAGAGAGACTTATCCATAAAATAAAAGGCAGATTGATGTTTGATTACACTGACAACAGTCTGTTTATATTGCATTTGTGAAGTAGTTTACTAATACAGCTTCATTAAAGAATGAAGTATGCCTTGTAAAAGGTATTTTGCAGAGAAAAGTGCAGTGTTTTTATTACTACTTTGAAACATCTGCAACTTGAAATACTTGTATAGTAATTTTTAAACTTAATGTCCAGAACCACATCGAAGAGAGATTTCTAGAAATATGCCAAGAGGAGAGCCGGCGTCTTCCAGAAGAGATGAGTATCCATTACCAAGGGATTATGGCCAGTCTTCTAATGATAGGTAAAGAAAAAAGAGCAAAATGGTTAAATTTCCCATTGTGGAAGGAAAAATGCTTTAATTATTGTACTTAGTATCATACAGGAACATTTTATGTAGTGTCAAAACCTTTTATATCCTTTCTCATTAAGTCTGTTTTCCAAGGCTAGTGAAATGGCTTAACAAGTTGAGTAACTTTCATGAGACCTAAGAAGATGTCCAAATGCCACAACAACTTGGGAAAAAAAACAAAACAAGGCAGGTTTTCTGGGTTCTATATACACAGTGAATAAGTAGATAAATGCATACAAAATTTTCTGCAAATTATCTTCTAGAATGAGAAAGGTGGTTCAGTTGTGGAAGTATTTACTTCTTAAGATGAAGACCTGTATTCATATACTCAGAACCAATGAAAAAGTTAGGCATAAAACCTATAATCTCACCTGTGTTAATTGATCAACTCTTATGTTGGTTGGAAGACTCTCATGGGTCTGACAGCATTACGTGGAAAAATTTCAGGACAGTTAGAGACACTGTTCAAATAGAATGTGGAAAGGACCTGAGAACCAACATTTGAGGATATCCTTTGATAATCACGCTCATTTCCTAAGTCTGACTAATCTCAAAAGTATACTACCTACTTTAGTACACAAAGTAAATACCTTCCAATTATACAATCAGTTTCAATTCTGTAAATACAGAGAGGGTATGAATGGAATCACGGTTTACTGTATACTTATTTGATCTACATAATTTTCAGATTTAATCCTTTTGTAAGGTTTAGTCGTTTTTAAGATTTATTTATTGTATTTTATGTGAATACACCATTTCTCTCTTCCGACACACCAGAAGAGAGCATCAGATCCCATCCCATAAATTAATTTTATTTAATATTTATTAAATATGTATATTAAGTACATATTACGTTCTCATGTATGTCATTTTAAAGCTATGATTTTGTGTTGTAGCAGTGCTAAGGACATTCATATACGGTTAATAGAGTTCTTACTTTCAGTTTTTTTAGGTGTATTGTAGTTGAATTGCTGGGCAATATGGTAATGTAGTATATAGAACCCTTTTACATTCCTGTCAATGATGGTCAAAGTTTTAATTTTTATGAAGTTTCTTCCTCTCCAAATACTGTATCGTTTGTTTGTTAAATTTTAGCAATCCTAATAGCAGTATTGCATTAGCATATTTGATGGAGTAGCAGTCATGTATCCTAGTTATGTTTGGGACCATTGTCTTAGCTTACTTGGAGAAGTGCCCATTGATATTTTGCCAGGTATCATGTATTCACTGGCCAGTTAGCTAATTGGCCAGTTCCAGGACAGTGAGAAACTCTCACATAAAAGTTTGGATGGTTATTTTTAGTTTCTAATTTATTCAAGGAAATATGAATCAACATCCAGAGGATACTGTGACTATGGCAATTACCACTCTCGGGAAGAAAGTGCATCTAAAGTCTTCAGGTATTACAATTTCTTTCTTCTCTCTTCCCTCCCCTTCCTTCCCCTACCCTCCTGTCTTCCCTTCCCTTCCCTTCCCTTCCCTTCCCTTCCCTTCCCTTCCCTTCCCTTCCCTTCCCTTCCCTTCCCTTCCCTTCCCTTCCCTTCCCTTCCCTTTCCCTTTCCCTTTCCCTTTCCCTTTCCCTTTCCCTTATTCCCTTATTCCCTTATTCCCTTATTCCCTTATTCCCTTATTCCCTTATTCCCTTATTCCCTTATTCTCTTATTCCCTTTTATTCCCTTTTTTCCTTTCCCTTTCTCCCTTTTTACTTTTCCATTTTTCCCTTTCCCTCTTTTCCCTTTCCCTTTTCCTCTTTCCCTCTTTTCCCTTTTCCTTTTTCCTTTTCCCTCTTTTCCCTTTCCCTTTTTCTCTTTCCATCTTTTCCCTTTCCTTTTTCCCTTTCACTTTTTCCCCTCCCCCCTCCTCTCCCCTCCCCTCTCCTCTCCTCCCTCTCCTCTTTTCTCCTTTGTCACCTCTTTCCTCCTCTCCTCCCACTCCTCCCTCTACTCCCTCTCCCCTCTCCTCGGCCCTCTTTCTCTTTTTTCTTTCTTTCTTTCTTTCTTTCTTTCTTTCTTTCTTTCTTTCTTTCTTTTCCTTTTTTCTACTTTTTTCCTTCCTTCTTTCCTTCCTTCCTTCCTTCCTTCCTTCCTTCCTTCCTTCCTTCCTTCCTACCTTCATTCCTCCTCTTCTTTCTCCCTTCTCCCTTTCCATTTCCCTTTCTCCCTTTCCCTTCCCCCTTTCCCTGTTTCTCTTTCCCTTTCCCTCTTTTCCTTTCTCCCTTTCCCTCTCTCCCTTTCCCTTATTCCCTTTCCTTCTTTTCCCTTTGCTTTTTCCCTTTCCCTCTTTTCCCTTTTCTTTTTTCCTTTCTTTTTTCCCTTTCTCTTTTCCCTCCCCCTCCCCTCCTCTGCCCTCTCCTCACTCTCCTCTCCCCTCCCCTCCCCTCCTCTCCTCTCCCCTCCCCTCTCTCCTATCTCTTCTCTCTCTCTCTCTCTCTCTCTCTTTCTTTCTCTCTCTCTCTCTTTCTTTCTTTCGTTCTTTTGTTCTTTCTCTTTTTCAAGACATGATTTCTCTGTGCCTGTCTGGGAAAGCTCTTTGTAGACCATGCTGGCCTCAAACTTAAAAATCCACCTGCCTCTGCCTCCCAAGTGCTGGGATTAAAGGTGTGTGCCACCAAACCTGGCAAAACTGTTAGTTCTTATGTTAATTAAAACTTCCTTTTAAAACTTAGTGATCATGCTGGCTATCTTGGAGGACGTGATAGAGATTTCTCTGAATATTTAAGTGGAAATTCATACAGAGATACATACAGAAGTTATGGTAAGAGTCCTATTTTACTTGGTAAATAAATGCCATCTTAGTGAATTTTACACATACAGACAAATGTAACATGGGTTATACATTAATTAGGTGGTTGGAGTATTTGCTATTGCAGTGTTCTTAACTGACTAAATGGGCAGTCTTAAGGCTGTTTTCTTACTTGGTCATTTATCTACTTTAGGAAGATTCCATGAGGCACCATCTGCAAGAGGTGGAAACAACCGCTATGATGACTATAGTAACTCACAAGATGGATATGGTGGAAGAGGAGAACCATACATAAGCAACCGAAGTAACATATACTCAAGTGACTATGAACGTAGTGGTAGACAAGAAGTGCTTCCACCACCTATTGATAGGGAATACTTTGACCGTGAGGGCAGACAGGAAAGAGGGCATTCACCTAAGGATGGGCTGTATAGTGCATCTCGTGAATCATACAGTAGTAATACCAAGATTTGGGGGATCCCATGGAGGTCGTGGAGAAAGCAGATATAAAGTGGAGGCAGGTACTAAAGTCTTAAGTTGTGTACCAAACAGCATTTCTAAGAAGAAAAATAAGATGTTATTCCTATGTTCTCCAAATGTTAAAAGAAATATGTTGATTTAGGAGATAAGGCAAATAGTAAGTTTTACTGCCTTACCCGAATACGGAAATACATTGTTTTGGGGGGAAGTGAAATAATGACTAACATTCCACCCATGAATTCTTCTAGAACATAAAACAAGGAAACTTTAACTGTTCAGAAATGATTCTTTGTTAAGAAAGACTTGTTAATGTTAAAGTAGAATTTACCAGTAGAGATGAAGTATTTGCATAGTCAAAAACAATCTGTCAATAAAAGGTAAAGCAAAGCCATTGTCTGACTTCGTTGTTGAGTAACAAAGTATTGCCTCCTTATTTTTGATGGCTTTTCCTTCAGCAGTGAATAACCACATCTGTATCTCCTTTTTCCAGTTTTAAAGCCTGGGATAGACCCTTTAGTTGAGCTTTGTGGGCTGAAGTTCCTGGCAGCAAAGCAGTTGTCCAAATAACAGAGTCCAAGCCCATTACTGCTGCCCCTGCATGTCTGATTCCATTCTGGATGACGCTGCTCCTATCCATTAAGTATATTCATCCCTCATCTGACCAGAGTATGACAATCAAGTCTGGCCTGACATTCTGGATGTATCCCAGTACTATAGAGCAATCATGCTGCATGTCTGAGGGTGGATCAGATAGCAGGGTGGCTGGCTTTAAGGCAGATGGTGAACCGGTTATATCTTATGTGAGGGGAATTCAAAAGTAGAGCCTGAAAGTGCACCAGTCTGGCACACCGGCTGGGTGGATTCCAGAGGGTCCCCTCAATAGCATTGGGGGTGGTGATAAGTTCCTGCCATGTGGTTATTTTGTCAGCATCCTTGTCTTGCAGGATGCTGGAAACTATGATCTAGAGGTAGACTGGCCATCCTTGGGCCACCGGGTCCAGCTTCTTAGATAAATAAGCCACAGATCTTTTCTATGATCCCAAAGTTTGGGTGAGCCACCCCCTTTTCTATCCCCTTTCTCTCATCCATATACAGGTGGAAAGGTTTGTGAATCTTCAGGAGGGCCAAAGCAGTCATCTCCAATAAGGCTCTTCTTAGAGTCTTAAAAGCCATGTCCATCTCAAGGGTCCGTTCTATGTTGTCTTCTTGGCCCTGAGAGTCCTCATAGAACAGTTTGGCTAACTCAGTGAACCCTGGCACCCAAAGTCTTCAAACCCATCATATCCCAGAAATTTCTGTGTTATTAGACGCGTTCTCACGACCGGCCAGGAAGAACACCACAGACCAAAATCTTCTGCGGCAAAACTTTATTGCTTACATCTTTGGGAGCCAGGAGAGCAAGCGCCCAGCGCCCAGCCCCAAAAACGAAAGCCCCTCAATAATGAAACCGAAACCCCTTCCCTCTTTAAGAGAGTTACCCTTCACTTAGGATGCATCACTCCCTGATTGGCTGCAGCCCATGGCCGAGCTGACGTTCACGGGAAAAGCAGAGTACAAGTAGTCATAAAATACCCTTGGCTCATGCGCAGATTATTTGTTTACCACTTAGAACACAGGATGTCAACGCCATCTTGTGACGGCGAATGTGGGGGCGGCTCCCAACATCTCCCCCTTTCCTTTTAATAAGAGCAAATAGGCCACCCATATTAATGAGAGTGGAGATAGAGGTCAAATCCCCAGTGTGTAGGTAAAGGAGCCATGTACAGGATTAGCTCTTAGGCTCACAGGCTTTTACCTAGAGCAACCCTGACCTGCTCCCGTGTCGTTTTGCCTGGGGGAAGGGAACTAGGACACTGAACCTTCATGAAAGATGACATGTCTCCCTAGAATAGGCTCATATATGCCGCAGAGCCTTTCTATTGCAGTGCTTAGCCTTGCAACTCTCTCGGGCTGCTGAAGCACACTCACTCTATCTCGTGCAATGAGACTAGCCTCGTGAGATATAAGAGCTGAGTGGCCAGCGACCTATTGCCTAAGCATAGATAACCATATATCAGGGGGAGCTCCATGTTCTAGTCCTGCAAGCGCCTGGGCAATAACCACCTTGTCTCTCCTAGTTTGGGCCTTAAGCTTACAGACCAATCAAAGAAGCAACACTAATCCACAGCAAAGTGTATCTCCAAATAATATTAATCCCACCCATTTTTTAAAGAAAGAAAATGCTGAGGAGATCCAATTGGGTAATCCTTTGGTCAGCGACAGGTCCAAGCGCGTGGAGTTGACCTGAAGTCTCAATTCTCGAAGGATCTGTTCAAATTCAGCCATCCAATTCTGTAACATATACTGAAAAAGACTTTTTGACAATTTAGCTGCCCTAGTAAAATTAACATACTGAATGGAAATAACACACAATCCCGGAAACTTTTGTTCACATCCCAGCTGAGTTATTTGTCATAATACATCTAGTTGTTTCTGGACAAGATCTATGAGTTGATTAACCAGCATGAGACCTCTCTGTATTTTGACATTAGCTGAGGCCTGTTCATCTATGACTGTAGTCACTGAGGCTGACAAAGTGTTAATGGTGTCAGTCATCTGGACCTGTCCAGACAGAGCCAAGGCTGTCTGAATCAAGGCTAAACCCAGTTCCTAGTTAGTGTAAAAAAGGCAGGAGAATACTTGAGCATTATACATCACCGTCATTGGGAGTGGAAATGTCGACATTATCCCCCAACGCTGCTCTCTCTTTATTATTGACGCCCTGGACATCACCAAGACGAGGGACATCAGTATTCCCTTGGTCAGTCTGGATTTTTCGGGTGAGTCTTTCTGGTATCCAAAATGGGTTGTCTTCATTCTGTGGGAAAACACAGATAGCTCCCCTGGATCTTATCAAGATAGGATCCGGGCCATACCATTTATTATCAAGGACATTTTTCCATTTAACCATCTCATTGGGCCTATCTGGCTCTGAACAATGACGTTCAGCCGCAGTATGGCCATGAGCATCAATATTTAAAAAATTGAGTGTAAAGAGTGCCAAAGACACAGACACTCTTGGTGCTCGGGGTACAGTCTCCTCAAAAGTTCCCCTCTTCTGTTTTATAAGATAGGCTTTGAGGGTGCGATGCGCACGCTCAACAATACCCTGTCCTTGAGGGTTGTATGGAAGTCCAGTCAGGTGGGTTACGTCCATCTGACGGCAGAACTGCTGGAATTTTTGAGACGTATAAGCTGGTCCATTATCGGTCTTAAGGAGTCTGGGTTTCCCCCAAGCACTCCATGCCTCAAGACAATGTTGAATCACATGTGAGGCCTTTTCTCCGGTTAACGGAGAAGCAAACATGATGCCAGAACATGTGTCAATGGACACATGGAGATATTGAAGTTTTCCAAAGGAAGAAACATGTGTAACATCCATTTGCCAGACCTGTAGAGGTCGAATACCGCGTGGGTTAATTCCCACATGAGGAACTGGCAAGAACTCACAGCAGCTTTGACATTGAGTAACAATGTCACGGGCTTCTTTTCTTGTCAAGGAGAAACGACTGCGTAATGTTTCAGCCGTCACATGAAAATTGTTATGAAAATTTCTTGCAGCCTCTACCGGGGATGATAGGGCAGCAGCCACCACTTTAGTGGCCTTATCTGCCAAATCGTTTCCCAGAGCCATGGGGCCAGGTAGGCCTGAATGGGCTCTAACATGAGTAATATAAACAGGAGATCTTCTAGATAACAAAACTAATTGTATCTGCTGAAAAATATTGGCAACTCTACTGGAAGGCTTAATCACTCCAGCCACTTCTAAAAGATTTACTGCATTTACCACATAACAGGAATCTGACACAATATTAAGGGGTTCTAAAAAGGTTTTTAAAACTTCTAAAACCACTAAACATTCTACCACTTGAGGTGAATTTTCATTATATTGTTTGGATACCACTTTACCATTAGCCACATAGGCACCTATGCCAGTTTTTGATCCATCAGTATATACCACAATCCCATTTTTAAGTGGGTTTCTTACTGTTATTTGTGGAAAAACAACAGATTGATTTTGGGCAAACTGTAAGATTGGATGCTTTGGATAATGGTTATCTATTTTTCCTGAAAAGGAGGTAACTAAAACTGCCCAATCATTAGATGCGGCTGCCAAGGTTTGAACCTGTGCAGCGGTATAAGGTACAATTAAAAGATATGGACTTTGCCCAAAGTGGGTGATTGCTGCTTTTAGGCCTTTAAGGGCAAGCTGTGCAATTGCATCAGGATACCAATCTATTATTTTAGCTGGGGATACGTTTGGATGGATCCACAACAATGGCCCATTCTGCCACAAAACTGCAGTTGGCAATTGTGCTGTCTTAAAGACACACAAACTGAAAGGCTGCGAATCCTCAATACGTTGTAATTGTGCATTCTGTAAGGCCTTTTCCACTTTTTGTAAGGCCTGGTTAGCAGCTAGAGTAAGAGTCCTAGGGGAGGAGATATGAGGATCTCCTTCTAAAATACTAAACAAAGGCCTTAACTCAGCGGAAGGAATCTTTAAAAAAGGTCTGAGCCAATTAATATCTCCCAACAGCTTTTGAAAATCATTTAAGGTATGGAGGTGATCTCTTCTTATCTCTACCTTTTGGGGCACAATCTTATCTGGGGACACCACAGAGCCCAAGAATTGTCCTGTATCAGAAATTTGGACCTTTTCTGTGGCTATCTGTAGACCCCACTGACTTAAAGTTTTAAGTAGAAAAGGATATGCCTTTTGTAGCATGGTAAGGTCTTTATGGCACAGGAGGATGTCATCCATGTAAAGGAGCAAAATTAAAGAGGGGAATTGTTCCCTCACTGGCAAAAGAGCTTCTTGTACATAAAGTTGACACATA
Source organism: Mus musculus (assembly GCF_000001635.26). Classification (NCBI taxonomy): domain Eukaryota; kingdom Metazoa; phylum Chordata; class Mammalia; order Rodentia; family Muridae; genus Mus; species Mus musculus. The sequence continues at coordinate 2,877,986 of NC_000087.7, forward strand.
GTAGGACTATTGGACATTCCCTGTGGTAAGACCTTCCATTGATACCTCTTATCAGGTTCCATGTGATTAATAGAGGGGATGGTAAAGGCAAATCTGGGCCTATCCCTTGGACACAAAGGTATAGAAAAGAAACAATCTTTAATATCTATAATAATTAAATTCCAGCCACGTGGTAAGGCGGAAAGTACAGGGAGACCCCTCTGTACTGGGCCAAATAAGTTCATTTGCTCATTAATGGCTCTGAGGTCATGGAGCAGTCTCCACTTTCCTGACTTTTTCTTAATTACAAAAATTGGAGTATTCCAAGGTGAGGTAGAGGGTTCAATATGGCCTAGTTTTAATTGTTCCTCTACCAGTTGAATCACAGCTTCTAGTTTTTCAGAGGATAGGTGCCATTGAGGAACCCACACTGGGTCCCCTGTTTTCCATGGTATGGGTCGTGCTGCCCCAATGGCCGCTAAGGAAAACCCAGACCCTGTCTGTCTTGGTTTCCATTAGGTGAGATGGGCTCTATCCTTCCCTGTTCTTGATGTCCTAACCCTTTTCCTTCTTTATAACCCATCTTTGCCATGATATTTTTTGCTTTAGCTGAATACCCTCCCGATGGGGCGTTTTCATTGGACAAAATAAGGCCCAAATGCTGCATAATATCCCTTCCCCAGAGGTTAACCGGGAGTGGGAGCACATAAGGTATGAATTTCCCTTGCTGCCCTTCAGAGGATTCCCACGTCAAGGCAATGGAGCTTATAGTGGGACATGATTGATATCCTAGGCCCTGTAATGAATGAGATGACTCTGTGGTGGGCCATGCTTTGGGCCACCAATGTGTAGAAATTATACTTTTATCTGCTCCGGTATCAAGGATGCCTTCAAACTCTTTTCCATTAATCTTAAGGCGGAGCTTAGGTCTATCATTTAAAGATACAACCAAATAGGCAGAATCATTTCCTGAGGAGCCCATTTTCTTTATCTCAGGTCCTGCAAATTTCTCCCTGGTATTATCAGGGAGGAGCAGCAGCTGAGCTATCCTATCTCCTTTACTAATAGAAAAAACGCCTTTAGGGCTTGAGCACAGGACCTGTATTTCAGGGGAATGTTGACAATCCATAACTCCAGGGTGGACTATTAAGCCCTGCAAGGTGAGTGAACCCCGGCCGAGAATAAGGCCCATGGTTCCCGGGGGCAAGGATGGTATAGGCTCCACCGGCACCGGCTGAATACTCATTTGAGGCATTAGTAGGAAGTCGGAGGCGGCACGCAGGTCCACCCTTGTGGGTCTTCCTGGGTCGCCTCTCTGACTGCTTCCTGGGTCCTGACAAACCGGTTCCCATATCTTTGAGGGCCCTGGGACCGAGGGCCCGATGACCCGTTTTTTGGCACATCAGTTGATTGACTATCAGGTGGGGGAAGGACTCTGCCCTTTATATCCCTCACAGAGCGACACTGGTCAGCTCTATGATAACCCTTGCCACACTTAGAGCAAAGAGTGAGAGTCCCTCCCTGTTTATCTGGAGCTCTGCAATCTTTCTTAAAATGCCCAGGCTTTCCGCAATTAAAACATGTCCTCTGATTATTTTTGCCCATGGAGCGGTTCTGAGATTGAAGGATGGCAGCCGCTAAACCTGCATTGCTGAGAGGTCCCCCAAGCTCTCGACAGACCCTGAGCCAGTCTTGTAAGCCTTTGTTCTTTCTTGGGGCTATGGCCGCTCGGCACTCCTTTGTGGCTTGCTCATAAATTAGCTGTTCTATGAGAGGCGCAGCTTGCTCTGACTCTCCAAAAATACGCTCTGCTGCCTCTGTCATTCTGGCCACAAAATCTGAGAAGGATTCCTGAGGTCCCTGGATTATCTTTGTTAACTGACCAGTGGTTTCCCCTGCTCGAGAGAGCGCCTTCCAGGCCCTAATAGCCGTGGAAGAAATCTGGGCATAAGCTCCCCAATGGTAGTTTGTCTGATCAGCAGAATAAGCTCCCTGACCCGTTAACAAGTCAAAAGTCCAATCTCTCTGCTCTGGAGTCAAAGCAGCTGCGTTTGCTCGGGCCTGCGCTTGTGCAGCTTCGTGCCAAAGCGCTCTCCATTCCATATATTTGCCCATACTAGGGAGAGCGGCTTTTACAACCGTTTGCCAGTCGGCAGGAGTTAGTGCCATGCCAGCGAGCCTGTCTAACTGCACCAAGGTAAAATTAGCATTGGTTCCGTATTTACGAACCGACTCGGCAATTTCCTTAATCTGTACGTATTCTACCGGAGCGTGGACACGCCCACCCTCGGCTCCTTCAAAGACCGGAAATGCCTGTTGTATTTTCCTTTGTTCCTCTCTGGGAATGAATGAGTCTGCGCACTGCCTCTCTGCGCACTGCCTCTCTGCGCATCTCTCTGCGCACTGCCTCTCTGCGCATCTCTCTGCGCATTGCCTCTCTGCGCATCTCTCTGCGCACTGCCTCTCTGCGCATTGCTGACGCACTATGCAGGGCGGGGGCTCCGCATAGGGCGGACCTTGAAACCGACTGCCGGGAGGTTGGACAGTACGCTGGCTTTCGCCAGCCGCTTTTGGCTTTTTTCTTGACCAATTAGCTGGCTGGTAATGGGCTGCTTCTTCCTCCCAGTCTGTTTCCTCAGAGGAGGATTCTTCACCTGCTTCAGAGCTACTAAGAGCTGGCTCCCCGAGCCCATCCAGCGATGAGCACAGGCTCCTTTTCCTAGAGACCTCCGCTAATTGATCTTTCTTCTTTTCCCTTTTTCCTCTTTTTCTTCTAATCTCTCTCCAGGTATTCCTACCTAACCTTAACTTTTCCTCGGGTTCAAGACCCTTGGAAAGGCCTGTATACTTATTTTGTGTACCATATTTCCTCTTTGTTCCTACTCTCTCTCCCCGCTTTACTTCTGATAGATTGTCCTGAATTTCCTCTAGAATTTTCAGCCCTATCTTAATCACTTGATAACATGTGAAAAGGAACAAAAGGGCTCCTAACATTAGAAAAAATTCAAGGCCAAACATATCTTGAAAAGCCATTTTCCACTTTACTTCTGATAGACTGTCTTGAATTTCCTTAGAAAGTTCAAGATCAGACTCACCTCGTAAAGCTGTACTCACTGGTACTCTCGTTCCCCAGCTGAAAAGTTCTGAATTCATACAGTTGAATCCTTCTTAACAGTCTGCTTTACGGGAACCTTTATTACTGCGACCCGCAGTTCTGGTTCTGGAATGAGGGATCTTTCCTGCGCCAGTCCGGAGTTTTTTCTCGTCCCGGAATTCGGCACCAATTGTTATTAGACGCGTTCTCACGACCGGCCAGGAAGAACACCACAGACCAAAATCTTCTGCGGCAAAACTTTATTGCTTACATCTTTGGGAGCCAGGAGAGCAAGCGCCCAGCGCCCAGCCCCAAAAACGAAAGCCCCTCAATAATGAAACCGAAACCCCTTCCCTCTTTAAGAGAGTTACCCTTCACTTAGGATGCATCACTCCCTGATTGGCTGCAGCCCATGGCCGAGCTGACGTTCACGGGAAAAGCAGAGTACAAGTAGTCATAAAATACCCTTGGCTCATGCGCAGATTATTTGTTTACCACTTAGAACACAGGATGTCAACGCCATCTTGTGACGGCGAATGTGGGGGCGGCTCCCAACATTTCTGTACTTGCCTTTGGGTTATGTAACTGAGATGTTAAGTTTGGTTTGTTCCTGGTGTATGACAGCATGTGTTGGTCAGTCAGTCCCCTTTGAATATGTAGGTGACCTTAAGTTGACAAAGCTGGGCTTTCTTAGCAGATACTCAGTAGCCAAGTTGACTCTATTCCTGTAGGAGGCATCAAGTGGCCTCCTGACATGTCTCCAAGTCTGGAGCTCTCAATACATACTGGAGCACATTTATTTGGGGATGTGCCCACAGGTACTCATCTGAGTCCTCATACAGTGCCTCTTCAAAGGCAGTAAGTAGGTGGAGAGACCAAAATCTTTTAAATTCAGACTCCATTTTAGAGAACCTGACCTAAGTTTGAAGTCAGGTAAACTAACACGCTCCTACCTGGCATTAGTTTCCAAGTTACTTTGCCCCAACAAAACCCAAGCCTAGCTCCAGTCTCTAGGCTCTCACCCCAACAAGATCAGAGTTTCCAGGTTACACCCTGAACAAGACCAGCTACTCCAGGTTATTATCCCAACAGATCTGCACCCCCAGGTTACAAGCCCACACCTGCCTAATGATCACCAATATAGAGGGAAATAGAAATTAATTTTACAGTTTGAGTCCCAGCACCAGCCAATTATGCTAAAGACCATAGTAGCTTTCCAATTAGATGCTTGCAGTTATTCCTGGCCCCTGCCCCCAATATCCCCAGTACCGCCCCTCCCCACTCCCAGCCACCTGCTGCTTGCTAGAAAGCCTTGGATAGATGTTCATGGCTCCTCTCCCCACCATAACCTGTCCTGCCTGTCTGAGGTGAGCTGAGGGACTGAGCTAGCTTAACTAAAATAAATAATCTGCTGTGAGATTGCATCAGATCAGCTCCTGTCTGGTTTAACATTTTCCTGTCATTACAGGATGAGTGCTTGAATCCTTGAGGCAGGAGTGGCCAAGTCAGTTATCCCTTGAAGCTTCTCTCCAAGTCTTGCCAATTCAAAGTCAAATAGAAGCTGGCTTTAGGGTGCCAGAGACAGGCCACTAAGCCTTTCACTGGCTGTAGCTTCCAAAGGATGCTGCAGGTAGTTTGGTTAACAAAACCATGTTCACAGCAGAATGAAACTCTCTGGCTTCAGGGTCAAAAGCAGTGTAGGTTCTGTAGGTTTCAAAGTCTTCCTAGGTCTTCCCTGGGACTCTCATTCTTCCCCTGCATCACCTGGCTCACCTTAGATAAGATCGTGGGCCATCTGTTGGCCTCTCAGAGCCCCACCGCCACCCCCCATCATTATTTGGTGGTAGACCCAGCACCTCTCCTTACCTTTAAAATCCCAGTCCAAGGAAAGGCTGCATCTATATCAACCTGAACTTGAGTAGGCAGCCCATTTGCTACTGGAATCAATTCCCTGATGGGCCTCACAATGATCTCTCTCCTGTCACAAAGAGGACCTGGAGCAATTGCTGTCAGTCGTGCCAGGTGAGTCAGCATGATTGCATCTAGAAGACCTTTGAGAGCTAATGGTCTTTCTGAGAATGGGGATGGGGTATAGGGGAGGGAGATTATGCAACTTCCAGTTATTAACATCATTACTGGTAAATGGCACATATGCCACGAAATGTCTCCCCTGAGCATTTGGGATCTTGTAGCCCAGAGAGGTAAGGCTGTAGTAGACTTGGCTCTCTGGGTAGTGTGAGGTAGACTCCGAGGGGAGTCAGGGGCTGCTCCTTCCTCTGCCTGTGCTGGCTGGACATGGGTAGAAATATAAGGAGCTGGACAGAGATCCTACTGGTAGGTAGAAAGGGGGAGCAAGGCCCATAACAAAAATATCTCATCCAAACAGGGGGCTTCTCAACCAAGTATTGCCATGAGGTGATGTATGGCACTTGTCTCAGAAAGTAAACCTTCACCCTGTAAATGATGGGGCTCGGCAGGTGGAAAGTCTCCTCAGACCATAGGTGGGCCATTTATTCCTACAATGGTGGTGAGTTTACAGGACAAACAACCAGCCTCAAGTCTTTTGCAGTTCATTGAAAGTCCTTAGAATGGTGAAGGACAAGCCCAGTGGGATGCACTGTGCCTGTCCCATTCTAGGAATCAAAGAAAAAATTGTACAAGAGGACAAAAAGCACAAACGTAATACAACACAGACAGAAACAGGAGGATATTCCTGGGAAACCAAAACCAAAAGGCTGTCTAAGATGATCTTTCTCCCTGTGCATGGGAGGCCTATAAGACACACAGCTAGTTCAGAATTCAGATGAGAACTAGCAAGTTCTCCTGCTTCTAGTAGGGGTTGGGGAGTGTCCTCAATTGTCTCAGGCCAGTTGACAAAACATGCATCCACTTTGTCCCTCTAGGCCTCAAACAGAAAGATTAAACCCAAAGCACAAACACAGAGATGGACAAGACAAAAGACAACTGGGTGCCCAGAATTACTGATCAGAAAAACACTTCACTCTTTGGGTGGATATGGTCGTGAGGGGCAGGGGGGCGGGGTGGGGGGTGGCTCTCTAGCCAATCCTGGGTGAGAACTTCTAAATACAAAGATTTGAGATTTGTTGAAGAATGGTATCCAGGACTCAAATAGAATGGAAACACAAAGATCTTTTATTCTGCAGAAGTCCAGCATGCTGGGGGTTTCTCTCATTTCAAGATGGAGACCCCAAAGTGAGTTCAGGGGCCTGATTTAAAGCACATGAGGGGAATTCAGGGTAGATAACTTCTATCTTAATCTGTTGAGGCCACAAGCTTGCTTAAAATTCTTAAAATTCTTAAATGAAATGTGTATATACTTTTTATCTTTTTGATCTAGATTTTAGATCAGGTGTTTTACTCACTGGTAAAAGAGAAAATCCTTTCATATCTTTTACCATCTCTCAGGCTTGATGCAAAATCTCTGGGCTGGCAGACTTGTACCCTGACATTAAAGGAGTTAATTCTCTCTTGGAGATTGTAAATCCTCCTCATCAACCTCAGAAAGGAAGGAAGGAAGGAAGGAAGGAAGGAAGGAAGGAAGGAAGGAAGGAAGGAAGGAAGGAAGGGAGGGAGGGAGGGAGGGAAAGGAAGAAAGAAAGAAAGAAAGAAAGAAAGAAAGAAAGAAAGAAAGAAAGAAAGAAAGAAAGAAAGAAAGAAAAAGAAAGAAGGGAAGAGAGAAAAGAGAAAGCCAGCAAGCAAGCAAGCAAGCAATGAAAAAACTGGACATGATTCACACATTTTAGCAGCAGAGAAATTGGAGCTGCAGGTAAGGGAGTGATATCATAACAAGAAGGAAAAAAACAAAAACCAAAAAATCCTCCACCTTGTCACAGAGAGGCAGTAAATACTCTATCTGTAGTTTCTAATTTGGATTTTATTGCCAGTGTTAGTCTTGCTTTTTCCTGATCTTATTTATATTTTTATTTGTTTTTACTTTCTTATTTTGGGGTGGTGGTGGATTGAGAGAGGGTTTCTCTGTATATATAGCTCTGGATGTCTTGGAACTCACTCTGAAGACCAGGTTGGCCTCAAACTCAGAAATCCTCCTGCCTGTGCCTCCTGAGTGCCGGGATTAAAGGCATGCACCACTACCTCTTGGTTCAGTTTTAGTTTTAACTGTGTCAAATCTAGTATTGTTTCCTTTCTTTGCAAAACTGAAAAGCATCACTAGGAATTTCCTCTGGCCCCTTTGCATCAAATATTCTCTGAATTGTTTTGGTTTGTTTGTTTGTTTGTTTTTTGGTTTTCTAACAAGGACCAACTTCTTTTGAGGGAAAGATGACTGAAGTTCTCTAATAAATTCCAGGAATTTTATCAACTGATGACTTCCCTCTTACCTCCTTCCTCCAGCAACAAAGTTCGTAGAACTTCTCTGTCTTAGGTTTTCCTTTGCTGTGAACAGACACCACGACCAAGGTAACACTTATAAAGAAAAGCATTTAGTTGGCACTGGCTTACAGGTTCAGACCATCATCAAGGTAGGAAGCACGTCAGTGCTTTTAGATGGGAGTGGAAGGAACAGAGAGTTCTACATCTTGATCCAAAGGAAGGAAGAAGACTATTGTTTTTCAGACAGCTAGGAGGAGGGTCTCAAAGCCCACTCATACAGTGACACATTTCCTTCAACAAGGCTACACCTACTCCAACTAGGCTGTAATAGCACCTCCTAGTAGCACCATTCCCTGGGACAAGCATACTCAAATCACCACATTCTACAGACAAATGCTACTTCTTCAACACTGCCTGTTTTAACGTGAAAAACCTTTAACATATACCTCTCAAGGCAGCGAGGACAGACCAACTCCCTAGTTCTCTACAGTTACCCAGGTAACAGGACCCCCATATGACTGTTGCTCCTCATAGCAGGACATCTTATGAATTCAGTAAACTCAAGAGTCTGTTGGCAACCCACATGGATGGTGTGGACAGATATAGAAAGGCACCTTGCCAAATATGTCACAGATTGAGCAATCTGGGAACTTTCTATTCTTTCTTGAAGGATGCTTTTTGTACTGCAAGATCATCTGAGGCAAGCTTGTTAGGTAGTAAAGATATACTAAGTCTGGATACAAATGATGTATATTTCTTAAACTAAATCTGACTTTTTTCCAAAGCAAATGAGTTTTAGAAACACATTTGATCTTGTAATTGTTCTATCATTAGATCTTGGATCCAACTTGCTGCATCTTTCTGTCTGTAGTAGCTTTAACTTGTCTACTTTTGTGGTCCTAAAAAGACATCTCACAGTTTCTAAGAGGATCACAAGAGATAGCACACAGTCTGTAAAGTACTTTACTTGGATTTTTGCTGAGGCCCATGCAGGAGGAACAGTGAACAGCTTTCACTGCTCAGGGAATACAGCCTACTGGTTGGCACAGTCATGTTGGGCAGGTCACTGGGATACATGACCTCAAGGACTAAATGTTCTGAGGACTTCATGCTTTGGTGAGTTTTGCTCTGCCTGTTGCCGTCACACCCCTCTTAATCTAAGAATTGTATGAAAACTCTAAGGGGGTTTCCAGGCCCTCACTGGGCAGTGTCACTGGTACTCATAATAATCCAGTTTGATATCTTTCAGGCATTGCTGCTGAAACAGATTAATCATTCAGTCACTTCCTAGGAGATGATTTACAGATGTAGGTTGTCACCAATGACCATCACCCTTTAAAAAAATTAGGAAAAATAAAATTGTTAGTGAAGCTAGGTTGAGATGTTTTGACAACTCATTCTGATGTACAAAAGGCACACTCTTAATAGTTAAACCAATGACTTTTTGTGGTCAGGGAATAAGAACAATGGCAGCACTGCCTGATGTCAGTCTCACTGAGGCTGGACTGGTGATGGTTGACTTCTTAAACCTATTTCTGCCCTCGGCTTCCTGTTATGATTTAATAAGCGTTGCTGATGAGTAGATGTGTATTCTGAGATTTTAAGGTAAATATGGCTGATTTTATATAAAAGTTTGGGTTTGTGATTGTTTTCAGGTTCTTATGATAAGATAAATCAATTGATCCTTTTTGTAAACACAAATTGCTGCTTGCTCGTAAGAAAGACTGCCTGAGAAAAATATTTTGCTGCTCACACTTAGTCAACCTGAAACAAGTTACAAACGTATGTATATTCTTGGGAATAGTTTGTTTTCTTTACCTTTACCATGTGGTGTTTTATCATGTAAAGTTATGGGGAACATACTGTTTTTTTCATTAGCCATTTCCTAGAAGAAATATACAATGTAATCACGTTATCATTCTATATTGCTTGAAAGATTTTGCTAGGGTATATGAGTTGTGGGAGAAAAACAAAGTATGTGTTGAAGCCTATTTCCATCCCCCAAATGTGTATATGTGTAAAATACTTAGTGCCTGCTTGTTTGACATTTGTGAAATTCATTCAATCTGTGGATGGATGGATGGATGGATGGATGGATGGATGGATGGATGGATGGATGGATAGATGGTTGGATGGATGGATGCACACACCTGTGTGAAGTTGTTGATGCTTGCTTTGCTTCATCCACTCTGTTTGTGTGTGTTTGTGGGGGTGTGTGTGCGGGGTGTGGGTGTTTATGAATTTTCTCTTTCCATTACTTTTTTGATGACCCCTAATAGTTAAAGGAATTTAGAGTTTCTTGCTGGCCACTGACTGGGAGTGCCTAGTCCCAATGAATCAAGGTTTGCTTCCTAGCAGGAAAGTCTGCTGAGTGATTTCTCTAATCACTAGCTGCCAGCAGCAGCAGGTTGCTATTCCAACAGTGATTTCTCTAATCACTGCTGTCTATCAGCCCCAAACCCCAGCCAGCTGACTCAGTGAGCTCTGATCAGCACTGACTGTGATCACAAACCCCATACCTTGCTGCCTGCCTCAGTTTATCCTGTGGTGTCAAAGCTGGTCTTTGACATCCTTAACAGATTTTATACCAGGAGGTAGGGAGTATGGGGTTTTAAAAAGACAGATAATTTTTCTAAGAGAACTGATGCATCAAGGGCTATATTTCACCAGCATATATGGACAGCATTGATTGGGACCTCTCTAACACTTAATGTGTCAAGAATGGGCAGTGAGCCTAGACTGGTTGTTACCAGGTCACCTACTACATACGACAAACTCTCATTAATTTCTTAAGTGGCTCATCAGCCATCTTAGGCAATTTTTTTCTGCCTGGATCCACATATATTTTCTAATATTTACCTTTTCTCTTACACCATGTGTCTTAGTCAGGGTTTCTATTCCTGCACAAACATCATGACCAAGAAGCAAGTTGGGGAGGAAAAAGTTTATTCGGCTTACACTTCCATGCTGCTGTTCATCACCAAAGGAAGTCAGGACTGGAACTCAAGCAGGTCAGGGAGCAGGAGCTGATGCAGAGGCCATGGAGGGATGTTCTTTACTGGCTTGCCTCACCTGGCTTGCTCAGCCTGCTTTCTTATAGAACCAAGACTACCAGCACAGAGATGGTCCCACCCACAAGGGGCCTTTCCCCCTTGATCACTAATTGAGAAAATGCCTTACAATTGCATCTCATGGAGGCATTTCCTCAACTGAAGCTCCTTTCTCTGTGATAACTCCAGCTGTGTCAAGTTGACACAAAACTAGCCAGTACACCATGGATCTTGGAAACTGACCCAGAGATTGGTACACCATAATACCATAGGCAGATAGTTTATTTTCCTTCCTTAGGTGACTAGTGATTGCACAGGCTTGTAGTTACTGCCTCTGGTACATATTTCTTGATACCACAAGCCTCCCCCTTTGAGAAAATGTCATTAGTTGGGTATATATACGTCAGGAAAAGAGGCTTTCTGTGTATACAGAACAACCAGACTTTCAGTAGCTGGGAGGATTAAGTAGATGTGTTATGAATTTTCTCTTTTCTATGAACAAATACCTGACAGCAAGCAACAAAAAAAAGAAAGCAATCAATTCCACATCATGGAGTTCCAATATATGTCCATATAGACATGTTCCACATCTATGTGTTCCAATATAGAGGGACTATACTTAATATAGTCCTTCATGGTGGAGATGTCTGTGTGGCTAAAGAGGGATGTGTAGTTAAGATTATTCATCTCAGCTTAACAGGGATCAGAGTATTTTTATAATAGTCTATGTTACAGGTGCTATAAAATTTGACAGGCATGAAATAGTGATTGACATACTTCATAAGTTATCAGTATATGAGTATAAATCCTGAGCGCCAGAAATGTGCCACAGCTGAGGAGATGGCTCACTTGTTATTTACTAACACCCAGGTATCTTCGCCTTTCTTCCACTCCCAGTTTAATATCTGTCAAAGGTCTCATTCTTGCTATTTGCACTTCCTTTTCTTTTGTCAACACACTTTGTCATAGCCCTTTCTCGTTTTGGCTGACGATAATCTCTTTGTTACAATGAGAGACGACGATGTATGGTAAATGATAAAAACTCTTTCCTATTTGTACAAGTCACAGTCCAAGGCCCATGTCCTCACCCCCATGGGGATACATGACCAGACAAGATTAGTCATAAGATCCAATATAGTCCAGTCAATCAGCAATGTCCCATTTCTGAAGTGAGTCAGGAACCTTTGCTTGCAATATAAACAGAGGTCTGGTAGAATGGTTTTATATCATGTAAGGTAAATTGTTTAACCTTATATAATAATGCTAATAATGATCTCATATGAGAGAATAACATTATAAAATTCAAGTTGATATACTAGTCAATAGACAAAGTGTTACTTGGGGCTAGAAAATCAGAGATACAGCTCCTAAGGTGTAAACAATCTAGCTGGAGATGTCAGGCTGTATGTATACTTACTGTATACATCTTAAATAGTTGGGGAAAAAACACATGAAAGAAACCACTCTTTGCCCTGATCTGGGCAGCAATACACTTCCCTAGTATTAATTACCTCCCTAAACCTTTCTGCAGGTACCTGCCTAAAAGACCTGTGGCTTCAGGGTGTTTATGTACTCAGAGAATACATTCCATCTCATTTTACTATCTTCCAACGCATTCTTATAGTTTGTATTACAAACCTCAAAGATTCAGGCTCTTTTCATTTCCTTTAACAAGGACTGGGGCTCTCCTCAACTTGAGCTGTGGACTGTGAGACATATATACCCTTCAAGGGTTTAATTATAGACAAATAAATAAGACAACTTTAGAAATATTCACAAATAACAAAATACAGATGTTTATGCCCTGCTATGAACTCAGGTCTATAGCTTATAGTTTCTTACTTCTTTTAAGAACTGCTATACTTCTTTCCCCACAATTTTTCACAGCCACATATCTTACCCCTTTTCTTCAAGTATGTGGGCAAAATTTTGAGAAGAATTTCAGGAAGCTACACATGATCTTTTCATTATAATGTCCACTGAAAAACCTTCCTCTCTATACCTTTCTTCTTCAGTACATCATGACACTCTCAATAGCTGTGTCGCTAACCTAGAGCAGAAACCAAAGTTTCAAACAAGAGTCCTAATTTTAAATGTGTGTGGGCTCCTCTATAAGAAGCTGTGGGAATATGAGTTTCTCCTTTAACATAGCTATTCTTTTCAGATCTCTGATTGAAAACTGTTCTGACTTCCTGTTCCATGCCCTAAGTTACAGGTTAATACCCAGGTAGGGAGCATCTCCAGTACTGATTTTCTTTCAAGTCTAGTTATGGTTACCATACCAGGGCATATCTCTCCTTAGCATTCTTTCAACTGTAACATCTGATTCCAATAAATGATTCACATAATAGATTTCAGATAGGAAATTTGTAAAAGAGCACAATGGCTTGAGAAGTATAGTGAAGTTCTACTTAGCCAACTAATGGCAAGTGTGTACAACCAACACACATTTCTGGATAGGGAAATGGCAATGCCTCTTTCCTACTTACTTGGTCTCATGGGATACATACCAGGAGACTCTGGGCCCCAGGGCAGGGTAGTGGTGGAGTCACAGAGTAGGACTCTGGAGATGGCTTTAAAGTCTGAGGGTCTCCTGGCTTTCTAGCTCTCTAATTGTACTGAAATGCTGAGGATAACACCTAAAAAGCCCTAAAAACTTTCTTGCTCTTTCTTATGGTAAAAGACTGCTGTTTTAGGCGATTCACACCTGTAGCCTAACAGCAGTGGATTAAGCAACACAGCCTTTGTTCTATCTCAGCCTGAACTGCTGGGCTCTAACTAGTCAGAGGTCACAGGAAGAGAAGACACATAGAAAAGTGATTATATAATTTATTACTAAGTTGTAAAAGTACCCTATAAAAGCTACCTAAGGGGAAACGTGAAAAGACCCTAAGTAGGGAAAAGGAAAAATTCTCTTAGTGAGGAAAAGGAAAAGATTCTAGCCTAAGTGGGGAAAGGCAACAAAAAAAAAAAAAAAAAAAGTCTCATCTATTGATCTTTCTCATCTCTTTGTCCTCCATACTTGTACATCTTTCAGAACATATGGTCACAGGTTACAAAGTTCATGACAAATTCACACAGAAAATCAAATCACAAATTGAAATAGACGTTTACAACAGAGAAGCTTTACATGCATAATGCATATCGATCAGGAGTAATTAGCTAAACATCCACCACCTGTCTCAGCTGCACAGGTTCACTGAAGGTGTAAAACCCTAAATTATTAGTGAAGTTTTGTATAGATAAATGTAACTTCCTTCCAGCCTAGCCAGGCTGGCTCAGACCATCTGCCACTGGGGCAGAGCCACCTGCTGTGCTGCTTCTCATCCCTCTCCTTTGATGTGCCACTACCTGCTACCTGCCTGAGGCTGAACTCTTTCTCCAAGATCTTCCAGAGTTAACACTGAATGGTGATTTCCCTGCTAAAAGCCAATTCTGACAACTTCACAAGAACCTTGGCGTGACTAAGGATGGGCTTCCCTCTTTATAAAGTACAGATTATCATTAAACATTTGAGTCTTGATCAGAATACAGTCTTGACTCCATTTCTCTCTCTACCCACCTAGATTCTCTCCTTTCTTTCAGTTCCAAGATGCATCCCAGGCTCAAACCCAGACGTGAGAGCCGCAGGCCGGCCCCAACAGATAAACACAGTCAATACTTTTTCTTCTGTCCTAACACCTCTAATAAATCATTAGTTCCCTTTTAATGACCTTTGGTTAATTGTTTTACAAACTCTTAGAATGTGCTCTGAGTAGGAGAAGGTCTGGTTACCATCTAAGAGCAATTAACTGGTGACCCTTGGGAGACTGACAGAGTTCTCATTGCAGCTTTGATTACCAGAAAAGGACTTACTAGCAGTACCATTAATTTAAAAAGTTTAATAATCACAGATATAATTTAGGAATTCTTATAGGATCATCATTAAGACTTGAGTCTATGTAGCATTACTACAATATAGTACATATTCGTGGATGTGTGTGCTATTACTTAGTGATTGTTATATATGTACAATAATAACAGGAAAATCATATTAATAGCAGGAACCTTTCCTAAAATGAGTCCCTCACAGCCTTGCTTAATGAGGGCTCACCTGTCACAGATTATATTATATTCCGAGGCAGGCCACTTCAGGATGATCACCTGTTGGTTATTAGCTTGTCCCATTATGGCTCTTGACATCTTTTTCCTTCAAATAACATAAATGAAGCGTATATATCTCCCTTTGAGCAGCATATCCTAAGCGCTTGAAGATGACTGGAAGAAGAAACAGAAGCAGAATAACCAATCCTATAATAATTCCCAAAGTTATAAGAAAATTCCATAAAGAATTATTTTTAACAAAGTTTATGATTGAATTTGAAAAACAATTAGCCAATTCTGCTACTGAAGAACTCTTCAGTCTGGAGTGACTGATGGCACTGTTCTGGGAATGTAAAGTATCCATATCAAGAGCAAGCTGTGAAATGTTCCACACACCATGAAGATGTGCTTGTATCTGTTCTGTTCCCAGAACATTTCTGACCTATAGTAGGGCAGACGGGTGATACAAATCCATTTAAAATTGGCATGACATGAGATAGTTAAATGGGTTTTTAAATTATGAACCTGAGTTCCTATGTAAAGGATGGCAAGCATTTTCTAGATAGATCTGTCAAAACTCTATCAATTCTATCCTGTTTCTTTTACATATATTATATTGTGTCCTTGTGTTTGGGGCATAGATGTTCAGAATTGAGATACCCTCTTGGTAGAATTTTCCTTTGATGAGTGTAAGGTGTCCTTCACTATCTCTTTAGATTAATTTTGGTTGAAAATCTATATATTAGATATTAAAATGTCTACTACAGCTTGTATCTTTGGTCTGTTTGCTAGGAAAAAAATTTTTTCAGCCCTTTACTGTGAGGAAATTGGCTATGTTTATTGCTGAGGTATGTTTCTTGTATGTAGCATAATGATGGATCCTGTTTTCACATCTAGTCCCTTAACCTTGATCATCATCTTCTTTCTTTTCTTTTCTTTCCTTTTCTTTTTTTTTTTGTTTTGTTTTGTTGGTTTTTTTTTTGTTTTGTTTTGTTTTTTTTGTTTTTTTGACACAGGTTTTTTCTGTGTAGCCCTGGCTCTCCTAGAACTCACTCTGTAGACCAGGCTGGCCTCGAACTGAGGAATCTCCCTGCCTCTGCCTCCCAAGTGGTGCTGGGATTAAAGACATGCGCCACCACTGCCAGGTGACCCTGGGTCTTCTTAGTGGAGAATTGAGTCCATTGATGTTGAGAGATGTTAATGACCAATGATTGTTAATTACTGTTATTTTAATGTTGTTATTGTTGTTGCTGGTGGTGATGTGTGTATTTGTGTCTGTGCACTTTCTTTGCTTTTGATGGTATGGAATTATTTCCTGGGTTTTCTTGGATACATCTGACTATAATTATCCTTCTTAGGTTAGAGTTTTCCTTCTAATATTTTTAGTAGGGTTGTTTAAATTTGTATTTGTCTTGATATATCTTGTTTTCTCCATTGATGGTGATTGAGAGTTTTGCAAGGTATAGTAGTCTAGGTTTACATCTCTCATTTTCTAGAGTTTGCAGGATAGATTTTAGAGTCTACGTTATGAAGTTGGGTGTAATTCTGATAGGTATGCCTTTGTGTGTTACCTGGCCTTTCCCCTTGTCATTTTAATATTCTTTCTTTTTTTAATATTAGTTTATTTTTCTCACATTCTTGATATGTAGACTTTGTGTTTTGATTTTTATGTAGTGGGAGAAGTTTCTTTTCTGGTCCAGGGTAACTGGTGTTCTCTAAGTGCCTTTGGCTTTGGCATCCATATGGTGGGTAAACCAAGCCAGGCTTGGGGGTCAGTTCTTAGAGCTGCTGACCTGGGTAGATCCACATTCCTTGGTCAATCCAGGAGCCTTCAAAGGCAGACAGGGATTAGAAGAGGTTACTCAGCAGACTTTTTTTTTTTTTTTTCTGAGAGAACAAAACTTAATTTACTGGAGCTGACAATTTCTGGCCAACAGAAAAACTATGAAATCTTTTAACTCTCCAGGGCTCAGGAGAAAGAAGAGGAGAGAGAGAAAATTTACACAGACACACACTCACACTGAATGTTGGGAAAAAAACGGCAGAGTCTGCTAATTTCATATACATACATACATACATACATACATACATACATACATACATACATATATACATACACACACATACATGCATATATGCATACATACACACATATATAAATGTATACAGACCTACAGACAGACATACAAATACTCACACATAGATTGGTTAGAGCAGAGCTCCAAAACCAGCCACTAAGTATTCCATACATACATATATGTGAATTGGTAGATAGATGGAACAATGTACATCTCCCTTTTGCACAAACTGTACACATACACACATAGTTGATGGATGGGTGAGACTATACTCCAGCCATGTCACACCATGTGTTTTTTTTTTCTTCCATATCTTATATATCCTAGCAAAATCTTTCAAGCAGCATACAATTACAATGTGATTACATTTTAGTTTTCTTCTAGTAAGTGATTATGATAAAATAGTGTGTTTCCGAACACCTTTACAAGTAATAACATTACACAGTTCAGGTAAAAAAACCAAATTATTCTATTAAGCTCACATACGTTAGTTATAGATTATCAAGTTATGGATGAAACAAAAGGCAGAATCCAATAACTTCATACAAACAAATATGCACATATGCATTCATATATAGAGACCTACAGACAGACATATACATATTCACACAAGGATGCAAGCTAGTTTTTCAGCCAGTTTCTCCTACTGGCAGGTAGCAATTTGTGGTTACAAAGGAAAAAGAAATTATTTTATTGTTTATCTTTAAAGGAAATCTTATAAAAATCTGAAAAGAACCACAAATCTAAATGTTCTATAAAAATCAGTCAAATGCACCTTAAATCCGCAAAATGTGTATCTTCTCATCAGCCATTTTCAATAAATCATATCGTGAAGCTGAGAGCAAAAATGGGTATAAGAAATAAATTATAACCAGTCCAGCCACAGTGAGAGTCAGATCAGCTAGTGCTGCCATTATCCTTGTTGCCTGGCCATAAAGGGTCTCCTAGGTTAAAAAATAAGAGTGAGCCTTTCTGAACTTCATTTTGTCCAGTAGGATATTTTATATCAGAGCCAGTAATAAAAACATCTGGAAGAAGTCACTGCCTTTTCTCCTACCCTGCCTTGCGAGGCTGTGGCACACAATTAAAGAATGTCATGAGTTCCATTGTGGGGAGTCCTCCTGAGGATTGTCATCCAGCATACAGATGCTCACAATAAGATACAGGAGGAGTCTGACATGTGGAATTTCAGAGAACTAGAGAAGCCTGTGGAGGATGCTTACCAGGGGACCAGAAGGAACAGAGTACCCAACATGTCAAGTCAGATGAGAAGTGATGGTTTTGATGAAGAAAGTCAGAGACTACTGGAGGTCAAAGAGTGAAATTTCTTGGGTCCTGGAAGATGATTTTCTTAAGGCAAAATCCGGGAACAAGAAGTTATATGATTATGAATCCAATACAAGGGGCAGATGGGGTCAAAGTGGTTATATAGAGTTGTATCCTGAAGAATTTGAAACAGACAGTAGTGATCAACAAGACATTACCAATGGGGAGAAATACATCTCCCCTGGTAAAATCATTTGCACCTGAATCCCCAAAACATAAGTCAAAGAAATCCCATTAGAAGAAGCAGAAAAAAAACTCTCTCTTTCTCTCTGTCTCTGTCTCTGTCTCTGTCTCTCTCTCTCTGTGTTTCACATAAATAAATAAATAAATAAATAAATAAATAAATAAATAAATAAATAAATAAATAAATAAATAACAGAAGAAAAATCAAAAGGAAGCTATGGACATAACAGCAGATTCCTCAGGTGTGTTCTCTGAGGAAACTGGAGCTTCTAATACCAGGAAAATAAGCAACCACACAAGAGCAAGAAAAAAATCCAGGAAAAAGTCTCCTACAAAATCTTTACCTTTGGAGGAAAAGTGATACTTCTCAGTCAGATGATTTCCCATCTAGCATCTAGCAGTTCTGAGGAACTCAAGGAAAGTGACACTAAGAAACCCAAAAGGAAAAAGAAAGAGAAGAGTGACTATGTTCCCCTGCCTGACCCTGAGGTACAGGAACTGGAAGGTGGCTATTGGTGCCAGGTCTGCTGAGATCTCAGAGGATGTCTAAGTGGGAGAGCTGCAGTCCTGTTTCACACTGATTCTTAAAGAGGGATGCAGGTGACTCCAGCATCACAGAGATCTGACATCAGTCAGAGCAGTCCTGCCACAGATACCTTTTTTCCTATTTTGGCTTGTTAATCTCCACACCCTCCCCCAACCTTTTTCTTCTAATTCTATTAATGCATTTTAGATTTTCCCTGAAACCAATGGAATCAATTCCACAATGAAACGTACTTCTCAGGGGGCATACTAACTTGCCAGTCTGACTTTGTGTGAATAAATTCTCAATCTATTTTCAAAACAAGAAAAGATAATTTAAAAATAAATTCCCAAGACATGGCCTCTTCCAGTAACTTGGCAATATCTAAGTTTAGAACCTAACAAGCTCTTCCTGCAATTCCAAGTTACAAAAGATGAAAACAATAAAATTTGGTTAAAAAGATTTGTAAAATTTTTGAGGTAATGTAACTGTTAATTAAAATAGTTGGTTGGTCACTATAAAAACATACCAAACTAGAGCTGCACAGAGTAGCACATCCCTGTAATCCCAGCACTCAGGAGGTAGAGGCTAGAGAGAGGTGAACTCTGGAAGTCTGAGGCTCGCCCAGTCTGATAGGGAGTGTTAGAATAGCCTGAGAAACATAATAGAAAGAACTTGTCTCAAAAAAAGAGGAGTACCAAGCCTCTCCTCATTATTTATAAGGTTTTTATTTAAATATATTGTTATATATAGTTGCAATAGGTGACCTATACTAAAAACAAAAAACAAAACCTAACAAACAAACAAAAAAAAAAACAGCCCAATCAAACCATAATAAGAAAACACACATTTTGTTAGAGTGACAGAATTTAATACTAATTAGTAAGAATCATAGCCATGAGATTTAGTGAACTAAGAAAAATCTAACTGCCCATAAAGAAACCTACTGAAAAGTATTCCATTACTGTTGTATATAGCAAGTGTGCTAATATTTCTTGACAGCAGAAGGAAGATATAAATACTTATAATCATTCAATAAATTTACCTACAAAAATTTCGTGATAAATATTCTTTTCATTATATGTAATCTTGTGAAGATAGGAAATAAATGACAGACCAAGAAATTACAGTGACAATCTGGTGCCCAAAAATTATGTGCAGTAGACTAAATACCCAACTTATTTCCAATTTCTATTTTGATGATCTGTGATAGTTCACAGTGAAATTTATACTAAAAGTAGTTAAACAATAGGTTGATAATCTCCCTTGCTAGTGATGCATACGGAACAGCTTTATATTCCATTAACTTCACTTAGAGTCCGTGGATTTATTTTTTGACGCAATTTTTTCCCCTATATATACACCTACAAGTATTTTTTTCATATTAATGAAGTATGTAAGAGGAAACTATTTTAATTGATATATAGGAAATTCCCTTTTTAGTAATATCATTTACTATTATGAAACATACCAACTTTCTGAAAATGTGTTGGCTATTTGGTGGTCACATTTCAGATACATAATCTGACTATACTACTAGGAGGCTTATTCTACATGTGTTTCTGTGAAAGTTAAATTTTCTGCCAATTCGGATGGCAATGGAGGATGAATTCAAAGCATTGCACATAGCAAATATTCTACGCCCAATTTAGATGACCAGTCTCTTTGAATTTCTTAATTGCTAATTTTTAATTGCAATTTTTAATTGCTAATTGCTAATTGTCTTGCTAGTCCTAGGAAAGGACTGGCCTTGCTAGGGAGGACTTGAATTTGGGGTCTTCCTGCCTCAGCCTCCTCAATAGCTTTCTGTATTACAACTGTATTATTAAGATTAGTTTGTATTTTTTTGTGTTCTGGTGTTTTGCCTGTATGTATGTGTATCAGTGCACCACTTGAGTGCAGTGCACAGGGAGACAGTGGTAAGTAAGTATGTGAATAGTAGGAATTAAATCCAGGTCCTCTGCAAGAGGAACTAGTATTCTTACCTGCTGATCGATCTCTTCAGCCCCACAATTTCACTGTATAAAAATGATAACTGTATAAAATATGTTTACCTTTTAGTCATAGATCATCTGCGGTGTTATTTTACCTGACAGAAAAGTTTTGAAAGTTTAAATGAAGATGCAATTGACAATAAAACATTAGTATAGTGTATGTAGAATTTGCAAGCAATAAACGGTAAGAATAAAAAGAGTATATTAATTGGCAAAAAATATCTTTAAGATCTGTGGAAACTTCTAATCTGTCAGTAAAATCCTTATAATACAAGTACAAAAATTTGTATGATGCCCTATACCAATCTTTAGCTGATGTGCTTATGAGTACAATTCAGAAGAGATTGCGGGTTAATCCTTGAAACGTGATGGCCAGTTTGCCAGGGTTAGTTGCCATGCCACAGGTTCCAGTGAGAGACTCTGTCTCAAAAAACACAGTAGACATCTCCTAGGGAATGATACCAGAGTTTTACTTCTGGTCCCCATACTTATGTACACACCAGTGTACATATATGCTCCTTTATAAACTGAACGTCAATATACGAATATTATGCATAACATGATGTCCATAAATAACAAGATATTAACTACTGAAAAATGGTAGTTAGGTACTAAAATACAATTAAGTTTCTTGACATACAGGACACTCAAAAAAAGCTCCACAAATCACAAAAAAGGTAGAAAAAAATACAAGCAAAAGACATTAAGACAAAAATCTTCAAAGAAAACAATACAAAACAAAAAGTCTGCAAAAATTCTGTAGCTCATTTTGTGTTGGCAAACTACTCCTTCAGGCCTACCCTGATTGAGATTAGTATACCCATCTAGATTCAGTTGGAGAAAACTAATTTTTTTCTTTGAAATCATGTATTAATAAAAGACAGGAGTGGGAGTCTGTGTCTACTTCTTGTTCAGTGTCGAGAGCCCGTATAGCTGAATTAAACCTATGGAGGCATACAGTAATATTTTTAAGTGGAAAAAAAAAGTTCCTTACTGTCATACACTACAGGGATTAAAGAAATCTGTAAAAAAAAAACAAATATGGCCTGTCTTAAGTAAGTCTCAATTTTTTTTGTTAATTTTGAAAATTTGTGTCAAATTATTACAAAGATTTACTAAATGAAGAGAATTAATAATTTAAAAATCCAAACTAGGAAAACAAAACATGTGTGTGTGTGTGTGTGTGTTTGTGTGTGTGTGTCTCTGTGTGTGTGTGTGTGTGTGTGTGTGTGTGTGTGTGTGTGTGTGTGTGTGTGTGCCTGTGTGGGTATGTGTGTGTTCTTTTTCATGTATGGTAGTGTATGTCCATGCAAACACTCCTCACCTTTATTTTCAGATAGTCTTTCACTAACCTTCAGATTACTGATTTGGTAACATGGACTGGTTAACAAGCCCTGAGATTCCTTCTCTTAACTCTACCTAACTCCTGACTTTCTACAGTTGTAGTTGGGATCTGAAATCAAGTTCTTACATTATAGAGCAAACCTTTTATCCACTGGAGCTTTTATCCATGGCCTTCTCTAGTCCCCAGAAACGATCAGCTTTCAATTTGTAATCTTTAAATTTTTTCTCCGTTTTTATTTTTTAGTATTTTGTACGAATCATCCATGTATATATATTTTTTCCTTTTATAATGTTGGAAAACTCAATTCTACACAATGTGGCCCGCCCAGTATTTTATCAATATTTTGGGTGGACGATAAGTAGTAGAAATTTTATAATGGCTTTTAAATAAAAGATTAATTTACCGTATTTCATGTATATGAGTACACTGTAGCTGTACAGATGGTTGTGAGGCCTCACGTACGCACAGGGTTGCTGGGAATTGAACTCAGGACCTTCAGAAGACCAGTCAGTGCTCTTACCAGCTGAGCCATTTAACCAGCACCAGAATGGTTTTTATTCGCTAGGTAAGAAAAGAAAATAGGGGGGGAAATCATGCAAATTAGTAAACATATGTTGGTCTTTTAAATGTTTTAAATGGACAACAGCGATGTGCTTGCTATATCCCGGGCTCAGAGCTGTGGTCTAAAACTGGTAACTGCTATCTCGGGTGTAATGGGGGCATGGACTTGCAATAGGAGGCCTCTGCAGGTAGCTGCCCTAACAACTCCCTCCATTCACCAATTCTTATCTGCTATTCAATTAATTTTTATCTGCTTTGTTCATACTTATCAAGTACTGTGTCCATTTCTGACTCTGAAGCCCAATACCACACTACGCCCACCCCTCAACCAGCCAGTCTCTTGGTTCAATCCTCCACATCATCCCTACTTCCTTTGCGGTTGGTGACATCAGGGTCTCTCCGCCTACTTAAATTGGTTGCGACTTGGGCGCGAGTGGTCATTTTGGAGTCGGAGTTGTTGCAGGACGGTGTGATCCATTAAAGCTGAGAAAATAGAAAATCAAGAAAAGGTAATGAATTCTGAATTTTAATTGTAACCAACAATTTTATACCTTAGGAAAAACGAATGGCTATGACGGAGAAATTAATTCAGAGTAATCTTCTGTCATACGTTTGTACAAAATTTTAAAAATGCCATATTAGTAGCCTGGCGGGGTGGCACACGCCTTTAATCCCAGCACTTGGGAGGCAGAGGCAGGCGAATTTCTGAGTTCGAGGCCAGCCTGGTCTACAGAGTGAGTTTCAGGACAGCCAGGGCTACAAAGAGAGACCCTGTCTCAACCCCCCCACCCACCCCCACCCTCCAAAAAAAACAACAACAACAAAAAAAAAAAACCAAAAAACAAAAAAAAGCTGTATTAGTAAATTATATGTAAATTGGAACATGTATGGACGTAAAGGAGTTCTGTTATCCTATCAAAAGGGGGAAAAGCGCTTTCATTTGGAAGAGTAATATTGCTTGAGCAGAGGAAATTAGGATTTAAATTATATATTTCTAAAAACCAGGTAGGTAATATCCTTTGAGTTATTTGCCTCTGTTTGTGGTGGTTTAATTTACATTTGAGGTAAACTATTTGCCTCTCTTTGTGATGATTTAATTTTAGATTTGAGGAGGGTGGCGGTGTTTGGCGTGAAATGTTTGGCGTAGGTATGAAAATTTTAGGCACCATTTTGTTTCGATCGCGGCGCGCCGTGCCGCAGCCTTTGTTCCACAGGAGCATCTGTCCGCTATTGCTTTTCTACCTCAAAATACCGGAACTGTACTTTAAAGGTCCTACGGCTCTACGGACAACAGTTATTAGTGCCATAGTCTGTTTGTCCTGATGTCGCCATCAGTGCAGGTCTCTGTTAGGCTACCAGCTACTGTTGGTTAGGTCCAACATCACAAGGCCCACCCTGGTAGGCCCATTGAACAGGGCTTCCTCACAGGGGCAAGCCCGGGCTATGCCACTACGCCACTACGCCACTACGTTGATAGGTCAGTGATCAGAACCACGCCTGCTTAGAGTTGGACTCCACCTACTGAAAGGGCAGGCTCAAGCTATTCTACCATCCTGATTGGTCAGACACTATAAAGATGTCATTGGTGCCGCAGCAGCCCACTTGGTAGAGCAAGTTTGCTGCTAACTTCTGAGGGTAGGCTAGTGGGATACGAGAGGAGAGCCTGAGTAGATCCGAATTCTGAGAATGAACATGCTTGGTTAAGGTGCAGGGTAGGCTTGGATTATTTGACTTCCCAATCATCTCTTCCTTCCTGCTCTGCTCTGGTCTCGTATCTGTCTCCTCTCCAGTTGGTATTTCTTATAATCGAAAAATATAGGCAAAAGTTTAAGGATGATTTAAATTTCACTCCTAAAGGAAAATCTTTGCGTGTACAGCTCACAGGTGTTTACATTTCAAATGCCAACATCTCTGGAAATCTTTCCTTTTGAATTTGCCTCCATAGAAGACACAATTCGAATGTTTTAGACTTGACACATTAAATGTGTGTATGCTTGTGTCTCTGCCTCTGCCTGCCTGCACGCCTGCCTCTCCCTATCCTCTCCCTCTCCCTCCCCCTCTCCCTCTTCCTGTCTCCCTCTTCCTGTCTCCTTCTGCATCTCCCTCTCCCTTTTCCTGTCTCCCTTTGCCTATCAATCTACGTCTCCCTCTCCCTCTTCCTGTCTCCCTCTCCTTCTCCCTCTTCCTGTCTCCCTCTCCCTCTCCCTGTCTCCCTCTCCCTCTTCCTGTCTCCCTCTCCTTCTTCATGTCTCCCACTCCCTCTCCCTCTCCCTCTCCCTGTCTCTCTCTCCCTCTACCTCTCTGTCTCTCTTCCTGACTCTCTCTCCCTCTCCCTCTCCCTGTCTCTCTCTCCCTCTCCCTGTCTCTCTCTCCCTGTCTCTCTCTCCCTGTATCTCTCTCTCTCTCTTCCTGTCTCCCTCTCCTTCTCCCTCTCCCTCTGCCTCTCCCTCTTCCTGTCTCCCTCTCCATCTCCATGTCTACCTCTCCCTCTTCCTGTCTCCCTCTCCATCTCCCTGTCTACCTCTCCCTCTTCCTGTCTCCCTCTCCTTCTTCCTGTGTCCCTCTCCCTCTCCCTCTCCCTCTCCCTCTCCCTCTCCCTCTCCCTCTCCCTCTCCCTCTCCCTCTACCTTTCCCTCTACCTCTCTGTCTGTCTGTCTGTCTTTGATAAGGGGAAAATCTAAGCACAATATTAGTGTGTATAATAAGTGTTTTACATTTTGTATTTTTTTTCTAAATTCTGAGTGTAGTCTTCCCTATATAATCGGGGCGGGGGGGCGGGGGGCTGCTATGTTCTATGCCGAGCAGGAAATTGTGACAATCTCCCAAATTTGTCCTGGGACTATAAGCATGTGGAGCTGTCAGACTCAATTACTTCGATAAAGTTCCGTTTCTTTAGATGTTTTCTGCAAGTATTTTATTAATCTGTTTGTAGGCTACAACAACTTTGTAACATTTGTAACTTTTTTTAATAACCAACAACTATACAATAAGACTACCACTGTACATGGAAATTTATCACTGCAAGAAAACACAAGAATAATATTATGTATCATTCTACAGTAAACAGCATACATCTCATCAGTGTGAGTATTTTTAAGTGAAAAAGAATAAAGTTTAGTAATTACAACCTTTCCCATACTTAATAAAAACTAGACCTGTTACAGTATGCTAATTGACCTTTTGCTTTCTTTCATTAAACAGTGCTGCACACCAGTAAGCTGAGTGGTAGATGTGTAGAAGCAAGAAGGGCCAGTTTCAGCTAAATAGAAAACGGTCATAAATAAAAAGGGGAAGGAAAAAACATTAGGATGTCAGGCTCTGTGGTTCCCTTTAGTTGTATTTTCTTATGTATATGAATCTTTTGTCTGCATATATGTCTGTGCAACATGTATTATATGATGTTCGTATGTGGAAGGCAGCAGTCCCCTTGAGCTGGAATTACTTTGAACCACCATGTATGTTGTTCTGGGAATCAGATCTCAATCTTCTGGAAGGGCAGTCAGTGTTCTTTAACTGAGCTATTTGTCCAGCTTTAAAAGTTTTAAGCATGCTATTTTATCCTTTTCTCTACTTATAGAAAAATGGCAGAAACTGATCAGCCTGGGAAAATTTTTATAGGAGGCCTCAACATAAAGACCAGACAAAAGACTCTTCAAGAAATATTTGGGAGATTTGGACCAGTAGCACGTGGTAATTCTTTAAAAGAAACTGTATGTCTCTTCAGAGTAAATATAAAGTATTTCTATGATATGTTCAATTTTGGAACATGGATGATTATTTTTATGTTTATTTGACAACTACTCATTGCAATGGATAATGTTGCTCAATTAGTGTAATGTGCATGTGTGTGCATGTGTGTTTGTGTGTGCATGCATGCCTTGCACACTCTAGGTGTATGACAAAATGCAACAAAGGCTGACATTAATTTATTAATTTTGTTGACATTGAGAATGCAAGTAAAAATATGAAATGTAAGATTTTGGGTTTTATTTAAGATTTGACTAGAATGATTGGTATAGTGTTTTACTTAGAATGTCAAATTAAGGGTCCTATGAGTAACAGTTTAAAAAAATGTCAATTTGGAAGTAGAAAAAAATTTTATGTAGTTTTGTAAGTAAAAGTTTACATATATTGCAGTTATTTTGATGAGAGATCGTGAAACTAAGAAGTCTAGAGGCTTTGCTTTCCTTACTTTCCGACGCCTTGCAGATGCTAAGAATGCTGTCAAAGAAATGAATGGAGTGGTAAGAATGTAGTAACAATATATTACTCCTTTCCAGTAGTTAATGACATTAGTTGGTGTGTTTAGTTTGCTGAAAAATGAGCAAAACTTCCTTGGGTTTTTTTTTTTTAACTAATGCCAAAATTATGGCTAGTAGGATATTTCAACATTGTCACATATATTAC
This sequence comes from Mus musculus, assembly GCF_000001635.26. NCBI lineage: Eukaryota > Metazoa > Chordata > Mammalia > Rodentia > Muridae > Mus > Mus musculus. The sequence continues at coordinate 2,904,959 of NC_000087.7, forward strand.
ATCTGTATCAAGTTCATATTATACTTTAAGAGTAAATAGGATATAATCTTTACAAGCAACAGAAAAAAAGGAAACCATAGTTTGGGAAAACTGGGAAAAGCAGTTTTTCAATTCATGGAAGAAATTATAAAGGAAAATATTCTGGAGAAAGTTATGTTCAAGTAAATCCAGCTCTAAACAGATTACAAGACTTAACAGCAATAAAAGTCAAATTGATTTTATTGATTGTCATAATAAATAGAGTTCCTACCTTAACTAATTTATTTTTACCAACTTGGAATTCTCTTTTGTCTTTGAAAACTAGCTATGAGTGATTTTTAGTTTATAGTAGTGTTTTTGAGATTTTTATTCAACAGATGCTCTTTGTTATCCTGCATCAAAAATTTTAGAAATTGCATATTCTATAGGAAACACGATATATTTTTATGATTACTTTAAAGGTAATTTTTCTCCATTTTTTTCAAGTAACTTTTAAAAATTGTTTCCTTTATTTGAGGAGGGTAATAGTATAATTTGTCATCTTTTTTTTTCTCTTTCCACTTTTTCCGGTTTTTTTTTTCATTAGTTTATCACATACATATACAGTACATATACAGTACATATATACTCCTAAATACATACCAATACAGCTTGCTCAGTGTGTATAATGTTACTTGTATGTAGTTTTTAAGATTGATTATTTTGAATTGGACAATCTACTTACAAGTGCTGTTCTTCCAGCACGGAAATGATTTTATTCTTTGGGCTCTCAACATGCCATTCTGTATTTTAAGCTTTATTGTGCAGATTGTAAAATACTACAATTCTCTTGTTTCTGTCTCAATTTTTTTCCTTTCTGATAAAACAAACTGGTATATATTTCCATTAAGAAAGACATTCTAAACCTCATGTTTGACTCAGTAAAAGGTAATGTATGTAAGTTAAATTTGGTTCTGTTGTCTTTTTCAGATTTTGGATGGAAAAAGAATTAAAGTAAAACAAGCCAGGAGACCATCATCACTTGAAAGTGGTAGCAAGAAGAGACCACCATCCTTTTCAAGAACCAGAGGTGCTTCAAGAATTCTGAAATGTGGAAGAGGAGGAAGAAGCAGAGCAAGAAGTGGTCCTTCATGTGAAGGGAACTTGGGTAACTGTACATAGTAGAAGCAGTGTGACTGATAATTAGTAAGATAATATAAGTAGAAACACTACGACTTTTATTTACATTCTCATGAGTAGAGCAGTTACCTTCAATTAGAAAAATTAAAAGCACTGTATGATTAATATAAGTAACAGATGCCTTAATTAAAAATTGAATTTACACCAGAGTGTCAATTGCAAAAGAGTTCTTTTAGGATATTCAGTATTTGTCCTGATGTAGTCAACAGAAATTTTGCAAGATTTGTTTTATGTGCATTGCTATTTTGCCTCTGTGTGTATGTCTGTATGAAGGTTTCATATCCTAGAGTTATATTTTTTAGCTGTTAGTGAATTGAACACAGGTCCTCGGGAGAACTTCAGTACCCCTACACTGAGTAGCAAGATTTATTTCTAATCTTGTTTTTTAGTTTTGCTCTTTAGAGGCCAGTATTGCGTGTGAGTTGTAATTCTAACACTTTGGAAAGTTAAAACTATACCAATAGGAAAAATAAAATTGACTTAAAGTGTCCAGAACTCAGAAGTACATTTCAAATAAATAGAATTGATCAGACAATATTTATTGCTGTATATTTATCTGAAAACTGTTCATTTCTTCTTTTGATGACAGATTGTATATAAGCCTATTGAACACTAATTTATCCTTCCTGAATTATCTAAACCTTGCAAGTTTTAAGACTGTTTCAGACTCTGGAAGAGTTTAAAAGAAACAGAACATTTTAACGTTAACTTTTACATGTTACCTTTTGATGTGTGATGAGAAGATGACGACTCATTAGAATGCTTTTTAGGCAATCTTCAAGAGTATTTTACTACTTTTGAAAATAAATAAATAAATTCAAATTTTATTCTTAAAAATCTATAATTTTTTGTATTAACCAAACTTAAATATCCAAGTAAGGGCTGTTAGATAAGATAGGTGATATTTCTCAAGTAGATTTACATTTTATAATGCTCTCCAAATGATCTTAATGGTTAAATCTAAGTTTTTATTCTTACCTGTATGAAAATACAAAGTTTATTCATAATTGCGTACTAGATCTATATTGATTTTTTAAGCTAAAATGATTATATCATATTTGATATGCATTTCATAGAGAGTCCGAGTTTGTCAATTATAATAATTGCTCAGCATGTCTATGTATTAATAGTATTATATGAAATTTTTTATTTTTTAATTGATATTGGGGCTTATATTTGCGTGAAAGTTTATTTCATAGATGGATCTTGCAAAGTATTGAGACTAGAAATATATTAAAATCTGCTTTCTAATAATGAAGTGATTATTTTACCTGAAATATAGACATATTTAATTGACAGATTTTTGTTCCCTTTCACTCCAGTTCTCTGTCATTTCTTTAAACACAGTGTAGTGTTCAAACTGTGCTATAAATGTTAAAGCCATCTTTACATACTGTTTGAATTATAGTTACAAAAGTAAATAGTATTTTTACCAATAAATACTAGTAATAGTAAATTTTACCAATTTAGAAAAAAATACTAATTGCTGAGAATACAGTATTGTTTAACGAAGATTTACAAGTGATAATTAGAACTTACTCATTGAAGTATTGATTCCCTTTAGCTAAGATGTTTCTTTAAATACAGGTGGTGATAGATATACTCCTAATTTCAATGTGAGTTCTTCTGGGAGACACTTTGCAGTTAAAAGAAATCCATCTTCAAAAAGGGATGATCCCCCTTCTAAAAGATCTGCAACTTCTGCTCAGACAAGAAGCAATACTGGACTAAGAGGACGAGGTAAAAACATGCCAAGCAGACATTTTTGTGGAAATGCAGTTTATAATGAATGAGAAACATTTAAACAATTGCCTATGAGTTTTTGACCATCACAGTCTTAGAAGACAACCGCACACATGTACGTACTTAGGAAAATTTTACATTTGTAGATCTATCTAAAGATTTTAGGCGGAATGATAGTGAAATGTAACAGCCAAACAGTGGTGGCAGACACCTTTAATTTCCAGCACTCAGGAGACAGAGTCAGGCGGATTTCTGACTTTGAGGCCAGCCTGGTCTACAGAGTGAGTTCCTAGACAGCCAGGGTTATACAGAAAAACACTTTCTTGGAAAAAAAAGAAGAAAGGTATGAAGGAGGGAATGGGGGAGGAAGAGAGAGACACACAGAGAGAGAGAGAGAGAGAGAGAGAGAGAGAGAGAGAGAGAGAGAAAGGAGGATAGAAAAAAAGAGAGAGAAATTTGAATATTAGAGTATTTATGTGTTACAGTATCAACATAATGAAGTATGTTGTAAGCAAAATTTGAGTAAAGACCATTAAAATACAAATGTAAGATGTGAAATTTGAATAACAAGAGAGACTTATCCATAAAATAAAAGGCAGATTGATGTTTGATTACACTGACAACAGTCTGTTTATATTGCATTTGTGAAGTAGTTTACTAATACAGCTTCATTAAAGAATGAAGTATGCCTTGTAAAAGGTATTTTGCAGAGAAAAGTGCAGTGTTTTTATTACTACTTTGAAACATCTGCAACTTGAAATACTTGTATAGTAATTTTTAAACTTAATGTCCAGAACCACATCGAAGAGAGATTTCTAGAAATATGCCAAGAGGAGAGCCGGCGTCTTCCAGAAGAGATGAGTATCCATTACCAAGGGATTATGGCCAGTCTTCTAATGATAGGTAAAGAAAAAAGAGCAAAATGGTTAAATTTCCCATTGTGGAAGGAAAAATGCTTTAATTATTGTACTTAGTATCATACAGGAACATTTTATGTAGTGTCAAAACCTTTTATATCCTTTCTCATTAAGTCTGTTTTCCAAGGCTAGTGAAATGGCTTAACAAGTTGAGTAACTTTCATGAGACCTAAGAAGATGTCCAAATGCCACAACAACTTGGGAAAAAAAACAAAACAAGGCAGGTTTTCTGGGTTCTATATACACAGTGAATAAGTAGATAAATGCATACAAAATTTTCTGCAAATTATCTTCTAGAATGAGAAAGGTGGTTCAGTTGTGGAAGTATTTACTTCTTAAGATGAAGACCTGTATTCATATACTCAGAACCAATGAAAAAGTTAGGCATAAAACCTATAATCTCACCTGTGTTAATTGATCAACTCTTATGTTGGTTGGAAGACTCTCATGGGTCTGACAGCATTACGTGGAAAAATTTCAGGACAGTTAGAGACACTGTTCAAATAGAATGTGGAAAGGACCTGAGAACCAACATTTGAGGATATCCTTTGATAATCACGCTCATTTCCTAAGTCTGACTAATCTCAAAAGTATACTACCTACTTTAGTACACAAAGTAAATACCTTCCAATTATACAATCAGTTTCAATTCTGTAAATACAGAGAGGGTATGAATGGAATCACGGTTTACTGTATACTTATTTGATCTACATAATTTTCAGATTTAATCCTTTTGTAAGGTTTAGTCGTTTTTAAGATTTATTTATTGTATTTTATGTGAATACACCATTTCTCTCTTCCGACACACCAGAAGAGAGCATCAGATCCCATCCCATAAATTAATTTTATTTAATATTTATTAAATATGTATATTAAGTACATATTACGTTCTCATGTATGTCATTTTAAAGCTATGATTTTGTGTTGTAGCAGTGCTAAGGACATTCATATACGGTTAATAGAGTTCTTACTTTCAGTTTTTTTAGGTGTATTGTAGTTGAATTGCTGGGCAATATGGTAATGTAGTATATAGAACCCTTTTACATTCCTGTCAATGATGGTCAAAGTTTTAATTTTTATGAAGTTTCTTCCTCTCCAAATACTGTATCGTTTGTTTGTTAAATTTTAGCAATCCTAATAGCAGTATTGCATTAGCATATTTGATGGAGTAGCAGTCATGTATCCTAGTTATGTTTGGGACCATTGTCTTAGCTTACTTGGAGAAGTGCCCATTGATATTTTGCCAGGTATCATGTATTCACTGGCCAGTTAGCTAATTGGCCAGTTCCAGGACAGTGAGAAACTCTCACATAAAAGTTTGGATGGTTATTTTTAGTTTCTAATTTATTCAAGGAAATATGAATCAACATCCAGAGGATACTGTGACTATGGCAATTACCACTCTCGGGAAGAAAGTGCATCTAAAGTCTTCAGGTATTACAATTTCTTTCTTCTCTCTTCCCTCCCCTTCCTTCCCCTACCCTCCTGTCTTCCCTTCCCTTCCCTTCCCTTCCCTTCCCTTCCCTTCCCTTCCCTTCCCTTCCCTTCCCTTCCCTTCCCTTCCCTTCCCTTTCCCTTTCCCTTTCCCTTTCCCTTTCCTCCCCCCTCCTCTCCCCTCCCCTCTCCTCTCCTCCCTCTCCTCTTTTCTCCTTTGTCACCTCTTTCCTCCTCTCCTCCCACTCCTCCCTCTACTCCCTCTCCCCTCTCCTCGGCCCTCTTTCTCTTTTTTCTTTCTTTCTTTCTTTCTTTCTTTCTTTCTTTCTTTCTTTCTTTCTTTTCCTTTTTTGTACTTTTTTCCTTCCTTCCTTCCTACCTTCATTCCTCCTCTTCTTTCTCCCTTCTCCCTTTCCATTTCCCTTTCTCCCTTTCCCTTCCCCCTTTCCCTGTTTCTCTTTCCCTTTCCCTCTTTTCCTTTCTCCCTTTCCCTCTCTCCCTTTCCCTTATTCCCTTTCCTTCTTTTCCCTTTGCTTTTTCCCTTTCCCTCTTTTCCCTTTTCTTTTTTCCTTTCTTTTTTCCCTTTCTCTTTTCCCTCCCCCTCCCCTCCTCTGCCCTCTCCTCACTCTCCTCTCCCCTCCCCTCTCCTTTCCTCTTCCCTCCCCTCTCCCACTTTTTCCCCTCCCCCTCCTCTCCCCTCCCCTCTCCTCTCCTCCCTCTCCTCTTTTCTCCTTTGTCACCTCTTTCCTCCTCTCCTCCCACTCCTCCCTCTACTCCCTCTCCCCTCTCTCCTATCTCTTCTCTCTCTCTCTCTCTCTCTCTCTTTCTTTCTCTCTCTCTCTCTTTCTTTCTTTCGTTCTTTTGTTCTTTCTCTTTTTCAAGACATGATTTCTCTGTGCCTGTCTGGGAAAGCTCTTTGTAGACCATGCTGGCCTCAAACTTAAAAATCCACCTGCCTCTGCCTCCCAAGTGCTGGGATTAAAGGTGTGTGCCACCAAACCTGGCAAAACTGTTAGTTCTTATGTTAATTAAAACTTCCTTTTAAAACTTAGTGATCATGCTGGCTATCTTGGAGGACGTGATAGAGATTTCTCTGAATATTTAAGTGGAAATTCATACAGAGATACATACAGAAGTTATGGTAAGAGTCCTATTTTACTTGGTAAATAAATGCCATCTTAGTGAATTTTACACATACAGACAAATGTAACATGGGTTATACATTAATTAGGTGGTTGGAGTATTTGCTATTGCAGTGTTCTTAACTGACTAAATGGGCAGTCTTAAGGCTGTTTTCTTACTTGGTCATTTATCTACTTTAGGAAGATTCCATGAGGCACCATCTGCAAGAGGTGGAAACAACCGCTATGATGACTATAGTAACTCACAAGATGGATATGGTGGAAGAGGAGAACCATACATAAGCAACCGAAGTAACATATACTCAAGTGACTATGAACGTAGTGGTAGACAAGAAGTGCTTCCACCACCTATTGATAGGGAATACTTTGACCGTGAGGGCAGACAGGAAAGAGGGCATTCACCTAAGGATGGGCTGTATAGTGCATCTCGTGAATCATACAGTAGTAATACCAAGATTTGGGGGATCCCATGGAGGTCGTGGAGAAAGCAGATATAAAGTGGAGGCAGGTACTAAAGTCTTAAGTTGTGTACCAAACAGCATTTCTAAGAAGAAAAATAAGATGTTATTCCTATGTTCTCCAAATGTTAAAAGAAATATGTTGATTTAGGAGATAAGGCAAATAGTAAGTTTTACTGCCTTACCCGAATACGGAAATACATTGTTTTGGGGGGAAGTGAAATAATGACTAACATTCCACCCATGAATTCTTCTAGAACATAAAACAAGGAAACTTTAACTGTTCAGAAATGATTCTTTGTTAAGAAAGACTTGTTAATGTTAAAGTAGAATTTACCAGTAGAGATGAAGTATTTGCATAGTCAAAAACAATCTGTCAATAAAAGGTAAAGCAAAGCCATTGTCTGACTTCGTTGTTGAGTAACAAAGTATTGCCTCCTTATTTTTGATGGCTTTTCCTTCAGCAGTGAATAACCACATCTGTATCTCCTTTTTCCAGTTTTAAAGCCTGGGATAGACCCTTTAGTTGAGCTTTGTGGGCTGAAGTTCCTGGCAGCAAAGCAGTTGTCCAAATAACAGAGTCCAAGCCCATTACTGCTGCCCCTGCATGTCTGATTCCATTCTGGATGACGCTGCTCCTATCCATTAAGTATATTCATCCCTCATCTGACCAGAGTATGACAATCAAGTCTGGCCTGACATTCTGGATGTATCCCAGTACTATAGAGCAATCATGCTGCATGTCTGAGGGTGGATCAGATAGCAGGGTGGCTGGCTTTAAGGCAGATGGTGAACCGGTTATATCTTATGTGAGGGGAATTCAAAAGTAGAGCCTGAAAGTGCACCAGTCTGGCACACCGGCTGGGTGGATTCCAGAGGGTCCCCTCAATAGCATTGGGGGTGGTGATAAGTTCCTGCCATGTGGTTATTTTGTCAGCATCCTTGTCTTGCAGGATGCTGGAAACTATGATCTAGAGGTAGACTGGCCATCCTTGGGCCACCGGGTCCAGCTTCTTAGATAAATAAGCCACAGATCTTTTCTATGATCCCAAAGTTTGGGTGAGCCACCCCCTTTTCTATCCCCTTTCTCTCATCCATATACAGGTGGAAAGGTTTGTGAATCTTCAGGAGGGCCAAAGCAGTCATCTCCAATAAGGCTCTTCTTAGAGTCTTAAAAGCCATGTCCATCTCAAGGGTCCGTTCTATGTTGTCTTCTTGGCCCTGAGAGTCCTCATAGAACAGTTTGGCTAACTCAGTGAACCCTGGCACCCAAAGTCTTCAAACCCATCATATCCCAGAAATTTCTGTACTTGCCTTTGGGTTATGTAACTGAGATGTTAAGTTTGGTTTGTTCCTGGTGTATGACAGCATGTGTTGGTCAGTCAGTCCCCTTTGAATATGTAGGTGACCTTAAGTTGACAAAGCTGGGCTTTCTTAGCAGATACTCAGTAGCCAAGTTGACTCTATTCCTGTAGGAGGCATCAAGTGGCCTCCTGACATGTCTCCAAGTCTGGAGCTCTCAATACATACTGGAGCACATTTATTTGGGGATGTGCCCACAGGTACTCATCTGAGTCCTCATACAGTGCCTCTTCAAAGGCAGTAAGTAGGTGGAGAGACCAAAATCTTTTAAATTCAGACTCCATTTTAGAGAACCTGACCTAAGTTTGAAGTCAGGTAAACTAACACGCTCCTACCTGGCATTAGTTTCCAAGTTACTTTGCCCCAACAAAACCCAAGCCTAGCTCCAGTCTCTAGGCTCTCACCCCAACAAGATCAGAGTTTCCAGGTTACACCCTGAACAAGACCAGCTACTCCAGGTTATTATCCCAACAGATCTGCACCCCCAGGTTACAAGCCCACACCTGCCTAATGATCACCAATATAGAGGGAAATAGAAATTAATTTTACAGTTTGAGTCCCAGCACCAGCCAATTATGCTAAAGACCATAGTAGCTTTCCAATTAGATGCTTGCAGTTATTCCTGGCCCCTGCCCCCAATATCCCCAGTACCGCCCCTCCCCACTCCCAGCCACCTGCTGCTTGCTAGAAAGCCTTGGATAGATGTTCATGGCTCCTCTCCCCACCATAACCTGTCCTGCCTGTCTGAGGTGAGCTGAGGGACTGAGCTAGCTTAACTAAAATAAATAATCTGCTGTGAGATTGCATCAGATCAGCTCCTGTCTGGTTTAACATTTTCCTGTCATTACAGGATGAGTGCTTGAATCCTTGAGGCAGGAGTGGCCAAGTCAGTTATCCCTTGAAGCTTCTCTCCAAGTCTTGCCAATTCAAAGTCAAATAGAAGCTGGCTTTAGGGTGCCAGAGACAGGCCACTAAGCCTTTCACTGGCTGTAGCTTCCAAAGGATGCTGCAGGTAGTTTGGTTAACAAAACCATGTTCACAGCAGAATGAAACTCTCTGGCTTCAGGGTCAAAAGCAGTGTAGGTTCTGTAGGTTTCAAAGTCTTCCTAGGTCTTCCCTGGGACTCTCATTCTTCCCCTGCATCACCTGGCTCACCTTAGATAAGATCGTGGGCCATCTGTTGGCCTCTCAGAGCCCCACCGCCACCCCCCATCATTATCTGGTGGTAGACCCAGCACCTCTCCTTACCTTTAAAATCCCAGTCCAAGGAAAGGCTGCATCTATATCAACCTGAACTTGAGTAGGCAGCCCATTTGCTACTGGAATCAATTCCCTGATGGGCCTCACAATGATCTCTCTCCTGTCACAAAGAGGACCTGGAGCAATTGCTGTCAGTCGTGCCAGGTGAGTCAGCATGATTGCATCTAGAAGACCTTTGAGAGCTAATGGTCTTTCTGAGAATGGGGATGGGGTATAGGGGAGGGAGATTATGCAACTTCCAGTTATTAACATCATTACTGGTAAATGGCACATATGCCACGAAATGTCTCCCCTGAGCATTTGGGATCTTGTAGCCCAGAGAGGTAAGGCTGTAGTAGACTTGGCTCTCTGGGTAGTGTGAGGTAGACTCCGAGGGGAGTCAGGGGCTGCTCCTTCCTCTGCCTGTGCTGGCTGGACATGGGTAGAAATATAAGGAGCTGGACAGAGATCCTACTGGTAGGTAGAAAGGGGGAGCAAGGCCCATAACAAAAATATCTCATCCAAACAGGGGGCTTCTCAACCAAGTATTGCCATGAGGTGATGTATGGCACTTGTCTCAGAAAGTAAACCTTCACCCTGTAAATGATGGGGCTCGGCAGGTGGAAAGTCTCCTCAGACCATAGGTGGGCCATTTATTCCTACAATGGTGGTGAGTTTACAGGACAAACAACCAGCCTCAAGTCTTTTGCAGTTCATTGAAAGTCCTTAGAATGGTGAAGGACAAGCCCAGTGGGATGCACTGTGCCTGTCCCATTCTAGGAATCAAAGAAAAAATTGTACAAGAGGACAAAAAGCACAAACGTAATACAACACAGACAGAAACAGGAGGATATTCCTGGGAAACCAAAACCAAAAGGCTGTCTAAGATGATCTTTCTCCCTGTGCATGGGAGGCCTATAAGACACACAGCTAGTTCAGAATTCAGATGAGAACTAGCAAGTTCTCCTGCTTCTAGTAGGGGTTGGGGAGTGTCCTCAATTGTCTCAGGCCAGTTGACAAAACATGCATCCACTTTGTCCCTCTAGGCCTCAAACAGAAAGATTAAACCCAAAGCACAAACACAGAGATGGACAAGACAAAAGACAACTGGGTGCCCAGAATTACTGATCAGAAAAACACTTCACTCTTTGGGTGGATATGGTCGTGAGGGGCAGGGGGGCGGGGTGGGGGGTGGCTCTCTAGCCAATCCTGGGTGAGAACTTCTAAATACAAAGATTTGAGATTTGTTGAAGAATGGTATCCAGGACTCAAATAGAATGGAAACACAAAGATCTTTTATTCTGCAGAAGTCCAGCATGCTGGGGGTTTCTCTCATTTCAAGATGGAGACCCCAAAGTGAGTTCAGGGGCCTGATTTAAAGCACATGAGGGGAATTCAGGGTAGATAACTTCTATCTTAATCTGTTGAGGCCACAAGCTTGCTTAAAATTCTTAAAATTCTTAAATGAAATGTGTATATACTTTTTATCTTTTTGATCTAGATTTTAGATCAGGTGTTTTACTCACTGGTAAAAGAGAAAATCCTTTCATATCTTTTACCATCTCTCAGGCTTGATGCAAAATCTCTGGGCTGGCAGACTTGTACCCTGACATTAAAGGAGTTAATTCTCTCTTGGAGATTGTAAATCCTCCTCATCAACCTCAGAAAGGAAGGAAGGAAGGAAGGAAGGAAGGAAGGAAGGAAGGAAGGAAGGAAGGAAGGAAGGAAGGAAGGAAGGGAGGGAGGGAGGGAAAGGAAGAAAGAAAGAAAGAAAGAAAGAAAGAAAGAAAGAAAGAAAGAAAGAAAGAAAGAAAGAAAGAAAGAAAGAAAGAAAGAAAGAAAAAGAAAGAAAGGAAGAGAGAAAAGAGAAAGCAAGCAAGCAAGCAAGCAAGCAATGAAAAAACTGGACATGATTCACACATTTTAGCAGCAGAGAAATTGGAGCTGCAGGTAAGGGAGTGATATCATAACAAGAAGGAAAAAAACAAAAACCAAAAAATCCTCCACCTTGTCACAGAGAGGCAGTAAATACTCTATCTGTAGTTTCTAATTTGGATTTTATTGCCAGTGTTAGTCTTGCTTTTTCCTGATCTTATTTATATTTTTATTTGTTTTTACTTTCTTATTTTGGGGTGGTGGTGGATTGAGAGAGGGTTTCTCTGTATATATAGCTCTGGATGTCTTGGAACTCACTCTGAAGACCAGGTTGGCCTCAAACTCAGAAATCCTCCTGCCTGTGCCTCCTGAGTGCCGGGATTAAAGGCATGCACCACTACCTCTTGGTTCAGTTTTAGTTTTAACTGTGTCAAATCTAGTATTGTTTCCTTTCTTTGCAAAACTGAAAAGCATCACTAGGAATTTCCTCTGGCCCCTTTGCATCAAATATTCTCTGAATTGTTTTGGTTTGTTTGTTTGTTTGTTTTTTGGTTTTCTAACAAGGACCAACTTCTTTTGAGGGAAAGATGACTGAAGTTCTCTAATAAATTCCAGGAATTTTATCAACTGATGACTTCCCTCTTACCTCCTTCCTCCAGCAACAAAGTTCGTAGAACTTCTCTGTCTTAGGTTTTCCTTTGCTGTGAACAGACACCACGACCAAGGTAACACTTATAAAGAAAAGCATTTAGTTGGCACTGGCTTACAGGTTCAGACCATCATCAAGGTAGGAAGCACGTCAGTGCTTTTAGATGGGAGTGGAAGGAACAGAGAGTTCTACATCTTGATCCAAAGGAAGGAAGAAGACTATTGTTTTTCAGACAGCTAGGAGGAGGGTCTCAAAGCCCACTCATACAGTGACACATTTCCTTCAACAAGGCTACACCTACTCCAACTAGGCTGTAATAGCACCTCCTAGTAGCACCATTCCCTGGGACAAGCATACTCAAATCACCACATTCTACAGACAAATGCTACTTCTTCAACACTGCCTGTTTTAACGTGAAAAACCTTTAACATATACCTCTCAAGGCAGCGAGGACAGACCAACTCCCTAGTTCTCTACAGTTACCCAGGTAACAGGACCCCCATATGACTGTTGCTCCTCATAGCAGGACATCTTATGAATTCAGTAAACTCAAGAGTCTGTTGGCAACCCACATGGATGGTGTGGACAGATATAGAAAGGCACCTTGCCAAATATGTCACAGATTGAGCAATCTGGGAACTTTCTATTCTTTCTTGAAGGATGCTTTTTGTACTGCAAGATCATCTGAGGCAAGCTTGTTAGGTAGTAAAGATATACTAAGTCTGGATACAAATGATGTATATTTCTTAAACTAAATCTGACTTTTTTCCAAAGCAAATGAGTTTTAGAAACACATTTGATCTTGTAATTGTTCTATCATTAGATCTTGGATCCAACTTGCTGCATCTTTCTGTCTGTAGTAGCTTTAACTTGTCTACTTTTGTGGTCCTAAAAAGACATCTCACAGTTTCTAAGAGGATCACAAGAGATAGCACACAGTCTGTAAAGTACTTTACTTGGATTTTTGCTGAGGCCCATGCAGGAGGAACAGTGAACAGCTTTCACTGCTCAGGGAATACAGCCTACTGGTTGGCACAGTCATGTTGGGCAGGTCACTGGGATACATGACCTCAAGGACTAAATGTTCTGAGGACTTCATGCTTTGGTGAGTTTTGCTCTGCCTGTTGCCGTCACACCCCTCTTAATCTAAGAATTGTATGAAAACTCTAAGGGGGTTTCCAGGCCCTCACTGGGCAGTGTCACTGGTACTCATAATAATCCAGTTTGATATCTTTCAGGCATTGCTGCTGAAACAGATTAATCATTCAGTCACTTCCTAGGAGATAATTTACAGATGTAGGTTGTCACCAATGACCATCACCCTTTAAAAAAATTAGGAAAAATAAAATTGTTAGTGAAGCTAGGTTGAGATGTTTTGACAACTCATTCTGATGTACAAAAGGCACACTCTTAATAGTTAAACCAATGACTTTTTGTGGTCAGGGAATAAGAACAATGGCAGCACTGCCTGATGTCAGTCTCACTGAGGCTGGACTGGTGATGGTTGACTTCTTAAACCTATTTCTGCCCTCGGCTTCCTGTTATGATTTAATAAGCGTTGCTGATGAGTAGATGTGTATTCTGAGATTTTAAGGTAAATATGGCTGATTTTATATAAAAGTTTGGGTTTGTGATTGTTTTCAGGTTCTTATGATAAGATAAATCAATTGATCCTTTTTGTAAACACAAATTGCTGCTTGCTCGTAAGAAAGACTGCCTGAGAAAAATATTTTGCTGCTCACACTTAGTCAACCTGAAACAAGTTACAAACGTATGTATATTCTTGGGAATAGTTTGTTTTCTTTACCTTTACCATGTGGTGTTTTATCATGTAAAGTTATGGGGAACATACTGTTTTTTTCATTAGCCATTTCCTAGAAGAAATATACAATGTAATCACGTTATCATTCTATATTGCTTGAAAGATTTTGCTAGGGTATATGAGTTGTGGGAGAAAAACAAAGTATGTGTTGAAGCCTATTTCCATCCCCCAAATGTGTATATGTGTAAAATACTTAGTGCCTGCTTGTTTGACATTTGTGAAATTCATTCAATCTGTGGATGGATGGATGGATGGATGGATGGATGGATGGATGGATGGATGGATGGATGGATGGATGGATAGATGGTTGGATGGATGGATGCACACACATGTGTGAAGTTGTTGATGCTTGCTTTGCTTCATCCACTCTGTTTGTGTGTGTTTGTGGGGGTGTGTGTGCGGGGTGTGGGTGTTTATGAATTTTCTCTTTCCATTACTTTTTTGATGACCCCTAATAGTTAAAGGAATTTAGAGTTTCTTGCTGGCCACTGACTGGGAGTGCCTAGTCCCAATGAATCAAGGTTTGCTTCCTAGCAGGAAAGTCTGCTGAGTGATTTCTCTAATCACTAGCTGCCAGCAGCAGCAGGTTGCTATTCCAACAGTGATTTCTCTAATCACTGCTGTCTATCAGCCCCAAACCCCAGCCAGCTGACTCAGTGAGCTCTGATCAGCACTGACTGTGATCACAAACCCCATACCTTGCTGCCTGCCTCAGTTTATCCTGTGGTGTCAAAGCTGGTCTTTGACATCCTTAACAGATTTTATACCAGGAGGTAGGGAGTATGGGGTTTTAAAAAGACAGATAATTTTTCTAAGAGAACTGATGCATCAAGGGCTATATTTCACCAGCATATATGGACAGCATTGATTGGGACCTCTCTAACACTTAATGTGTCAAGAATGGGCAGTGAGCCTAGACTGGTTGTTACCAGGTCACCTACTACATACGACAAACTCTCATTAATTTCTTAAGTGGCTCATCAGCCATCTTAGGCAATTTTTTTCTGCCTGGATCCACATATATTTTCTAATATTTACCTTTTCTCTTACACCATGTGTCTTAGTCAGGGTTTCTATTCCTGCACAAACATCATGACCAAGAAGCAAGTTGGGGAGGAAAAAGTTTATTCGGCTTACACTTCCATGCTGCTGTTCATCACCAAAGGAAGTCAGGACTGGAACTCAAGCAGGTCAGGGAGCAGGAGCTGATGCAGAGGCCATGGAGGGATGTTCTTTACTGGCTTGCCTCACCTGGCTTGCTCAGCCTGCTTTCTTATAGAACCAAGACTACCAGCACAGAGATGGTCCCACCCACAAGGGGCCTTTCCCCCTTGATCACTAATTGAGAAAATGCCTTACAATTGCATCTCATGGAGGCATTTCCTCAACTGAAGCTCCTTTCTCTGTGATAACTCCAGCTGTGTCAAGTTGACACAAAACTAGCCAGTACACCATGGATCTTGGAAACTGACCCAGAGATTGGTACACCATAATACCATAGGCAGATAGTTTATTTTCCTTCCTTAGGTGACTAGTGATTGCACAGGCTTGTAGTTACTGCCTCTGGTACATATTTCTTGATACCACAAGCCTCCCCCTTTGAGAAAATGTCATTAGTTGGGTATATATACGTCAGGAAAAGAGGCTTTCTGTGTATACAGAACAACCAGACTTTCAGTAGCTGGGAGGATTAAGTAGATGTGTTATGAATTTTCTCTTTTCTATGAACAAATACCTGACAGCAAGCAACAAAAAAAAGAAAGCAATCAATTCCACATCATGGAGTTCCAATATATGTCCATATAGACATGTTCCACATCTATGTGTTCCAATATAGAGGGACTATACTTAATATAGTCCTTCATGGTGGAGATGTCTGTGTGGCTAAAGAGGGATGTGTAGTTAAGATTATTCATCTCAGCTTAACAGGGATCAGAGTATTTTTATAATAGTCTATGTTACAGGTGCTATAAAATTTGACAGGCATGAAATAGTGATTGACATACTTCATAAGTTATCAGTATATGAGTATAAATCCTGAGCGCCAGAAATGTGCCACAGCTGAGGAGATGGCTCACTTGTTATTTACTAACACCCAGGTATCTTCGCCTTTCTTCCACTCCCAGTTTAATATCTGTCAAAGGTCTCATTCTTGCTATTTGCACTTCCTTTTCTTTTGTCAACACACTTTGTCATAGCCCTTTCTCGTTTTGGCTGACGATAATCTCTTTGTTACAATGAGAGACGACGATGTATGGTAAATGATAAAAACTCTTTCCTATTTGTACAAGTCACAGTCCAAGGCCCATGTCCTCACCCCCATGGGGATACATGACCAGACAAGATTAGTCATAAGATCCAATATAGTCCAGTCAATCAGCAATGTCCCATTTCTGAAGTGAGTCAGGAACCTTTGCTTGCAATATAAACAGAGGTCTGGTAGAATGGTTTTATATCATGTAAGGTAAATTGTTTAACCTTATATAATAATGCTAATAATGATCTCATATGAGAGAATAACATTATAAAATTCAAGTTGATATACTAGTCAATAGACAAAGTGTTACTTGGGGCTAGAAAATCAGAGATACAGCTCCTAAGGTGTAAACAATCTAGCTGGAGATGTCAGGCTGTATGTATACTTACTGTATACATCTTAAATAGTTGGGGAAAAAACACATGAAAGAAACCACTCTTTGCCCTGATCTGGGCAGCAATACACTTCCCTAGTATTAATTACCTCCCTAAACCTTTCTGCAGGTACCTGCCTAAAAGACCTGTGGCTTCAGGGTGTTTATGTACTCAGAGAATACATTCCATCTCATTTTACTATCTTCCAACGCATTCTTATAGTTTGTATTACAAACCTCAAAGATTCAGGCTCTTTTCATTTCCTTTAACAAGGACTGGGGCTCTCCTCAACTTGAGCTGTGGACTGTGAGACATATATACCCTTCAAGGGTTTAATTATAGACAAATAAATAAGACAACTTTAGAAATATTCACAAATAACAAAATACAGATGTTTATGCCCTGCTATGAACTCAGGTCTATAGCTTATAGTTTCTTACTTCTTTTAAGAACTGCTATACTTCTTTCCCCACAATTTTTCACAGCCACATATCTTACCCCTTTTCTTCAAGTATGTGGGCAAAATTTTGAGAAGAATTTCAGGAAGCTACACATGATCTTTTCATTATAATGTCCACTGAAAAACCTTCCTCTCTATACCTTTCTTCTTCAGTACATCATGACACTCTCAATAGCTGTGTCGCTAACCTAGAGCAGAAACCAAAGTTTCAAACAAGAGTCCTAATTTTAAATGTGTGTGGGCTCCTCTATAAGAAGCTGTGGGAATATGAGTTTCTCCTTTAACATAGCTATTCTTTTCAGATCTCTGATTGAAAACTGTTCTGACTTCCTGTTCCATGCCCTAAGTTACAGGTTAATACCCAGGTAGGGAGCATCTCCAGTACTGATTTTCTTTCAAGTCTAGTTATGGTTACCATACCAGGGCATATCTCTCCTTAGCATTCTTTCAACTGTAACATCTGATTCCAATAAATGATTCACATAATAGATTTCAGATAGGAAATTTGTAAAAGAGCACAATGGCTTGAGAAGTATAGTGAAGTTCTACTTAGCCAACTAATGGCAAGTGTGTACAACCAACACACATTTCTGGATAGGGAAATGGCAATGCCTCTTTCCTACTTACTTGGTCTCATGGGATACATACCAGGAGACTCTGGGCCCCAGGGCAGGGTAGTGGTGGAGTCACAGAGTAGGACTCTGGAGATGGCTTTAAAGTCTGAGGGTCTCCTGGCTTTCTAGCTCTCTAATTGTACTGAAATGCTGAGGATAACACCTAAAAAGCCCTAAAAACTTTCTTGCTCTTTCTTATGGTAAAAGACTGCTGTTTTAGGCGATTCACACCTGTAGCCTAACAGCAGAGGATTAAGCAACACAGCCTTTGTTCTATCTCAGCCTGAACTGCTGGGCTCTAACTAGTCAGAGGTCCCAGGAAGAGAAGACACATAGAAAAGTGATTATATAATTTATTACTAAGTTGTAAAAGTACCCTATAAAAGCTACCTAAGGGGAAACGTGAAAAGACCCTAAGTAGGGAAAAGGAAAAATTCTCTTAGTGAGGAAAAGGAAAAGATTCTAGCCTAAGTGGGGAAAGGCAACAAAAAAAAAAAAAAAAAAAAAGTCTCATCTATTGATCTTTCTCATCTCTTTGTCCTCCATACTTGTACATCTTTCAGAACATATGGTCACAGGTTACAAAGTTCATGACAAATTCACACAGAAAATCAAATCACAAATTGAAATAGACGTTTACAACAGAGAAGCTTTACATGCATAATGCATATCGATCAGGAGTAATTAGCTAAACATCCACCACCTGTCTCAGCTGCACAGGTTCACTGAAGGTGTAAAACCCTAAATTATTAGTGAAGTTTTGTATAGATAAATGTAACTTCCTTCCAGCCTAGCCAGGCTGGCTCAGACCATCTGCCACTGGGGCAGAGCCACCTGCTGTGCTGCTTCTCATCCCTCTCCTTTGATGTGCCACTACCTGCTACCTGCCTGAGGCTGAACTCTTTCTCCAAGATCTTCCAGAGTTAACACTGAATGGTGATTTCCCTGCTAAAAGCCAATTCTGACAACTTCACAAGAACCTTGGCGTGACTAAGGATGGGCTTCCCTCTTTATAAAGTACAGATTATCATTAAACATTTGAGTCTTGATCAGAATACAGTCTTGACTCCATTTCTCTCTCTACCCACCTAGATTCTCTCCTTTCTTTCAGTTCCAAGATGCATCCCAGGCTCAAACCCAGACGTGAGAGCCGCAGGCCGGCCCCAACAGATAAACACAGTCAATACTTTTTCTTCTGTCCTAACACCTCTAATAAATCATTAGTTCCCTTTTAATGACCTTTGGTTAATTGTTTTACAAACTCTTAGAATGTGCTCTGAGTAGGAGAAGGTCTGGTTACCATCTAAGAGCAATTAACTGGTGACCCTTGGGAGACTGACAGAGTTCTCATTGCAGCTTTGATTACCAGAAAAGGACTTACTAGCAGTACCATTAATTTAAAAAGTTTAATAATCACAGATATAATTTAGGAATTCTTATAGGATCATCATTAAGACTTGAGTCTATGTAGCATTACTACAATATAGTACATATTCGTGGATGTGTGTGCTATTACTTAGTGATTGTTATATATGTACAATAATAACAGGAAAATCATATTAATAGCAGGAACCTTTCCTAAAATGAGTCCCTCACAGCCTTGCTTAATGAGGGCTCACCTGTCACAGATTATATTATATTCCGAGGCAGGCCATTTCAGGATGATCACCTGTTGGTTATTAGCTTGTCCCATTGTGGCTCCTGACATCTTTTCCCTTCGAATAACATAAATGAAGCGTATATATATCCCTTTGTGCAGTACTGATAGCATATCCTAAGCGCTTGAAGATGACTGGAAGAAGAAACAGAAGCAGAATAACCAATCCTATAATAATTCCCAAAGTTATAAGAAAATTCCATAAAGAATTATTTTTAACAAAGTTTATGATTGAATTTGAAAAACAATTAGCCAATTCTGCTACTGAAGAACTCTTCAGTCTGGAGTGACTGATGGCACGGATCTGGGGATGTAAAGTATCCATATCAAGAGCAAGCTGTGAAATGTTCCACACACCATGAAGATGTTCTTGTATCTGTTCTGTTCCCAGAACATTTCTGACCCATAGTAGGGCAGACGGGTGAAACAAATCCATTTAAAATTGGCATGACATGAGATAGTTAAATGGGTTTTTAAATTATGAACCTGAGTTCCTATGTAAAGGATGGCAAGCATTTTCTAGATAGATCTGTCAAAACTCTATCAATTCTATCCTGTTTCTTTTACATATATTATATTGTGTCCTTGTGTTTGGGGCATAGATGTTCAGAATTGAGATACCCTCTTGGTAGAATTTTCCTTTGATGAGTGTAAGGTGTCCTTCACTATCTCTTTAGATTAATTTTGGTTGAAAATCTATATATTAGATATTAAAATGTCTACTACAGCTTGTATCTTTGGTCTGTTTGCTAGGAAAAAAATTTTTTCAGCCCTTTACTGTGAGGAAATTGGCTATGTTTATTGCTGAGGTATGTTTCTTGTATGTAGCATAATGATGGATCCTGTTTTCACATCTAGTCCCTTAACCTTGATCATCATCTTCTTTCTTTTCTTTTCTTACCTTTTCTTTTTTTTTTGTTTTGTTTTGTTGGTTTTTTTTTTGTTTTGTTTTGTTTTTTTTGTTTTTTTGACACAGGGTTTTTCTGTGTAGCCCTGGCTCTCCTAGAACTCACTCTGTAGACCAGGCTGGCCTCGAACTGAGGAATCTCCCTGCCTCTGCCTCCCAAGTGGTGCTGGGATTAAAGACATGCGCCACCACTGCCAGGTGACCCTGGGTCTTCTTAGTGGAGAATTGAGTCCATTGATGTTGAGAGATGTTAATGACCAATGATTGTTAATTACTGTTATTTTAATGTTGTTATTGTTGTTGCTGGTGGTGATGTGTGTATTTGTGTCTGTGCACTTTCTTTGCTTTTGATGGTATGGAATTATTTCCTGGGTTTTCTTGGATACATCTGACTATAATTATCCTTCTTAGGTTAGAGTTTTCCTTCTAATATTTTTAGTAGGGTTGTTTAAATTTGTATTTGTCTTGATATATCTTGTTTTCTCCATTGATGGTGATTGAGAGTTTTGCAAGGTATAGTAGTCTAGGTTTACATCTCTCATTTTCTAGAGTTTGCAGGATAGATTTTAGAGTCTACGTTATGAAGTTGGGTGTAATTCTGATAGGTATGCCTTTGTGTGTTACCTGGCCTTTCCCCTTGTCATTTTAATATTCTTTCTTTTTTTAATATTAGTTTATTTTTCTCACATTCTTGATATGTAGACTTTGTGTTTTGATTTTTATGTAGTGGGAGAAGTTTCTTTTCTGGTCCAGGGTAACTGGTGTTCTCTAAGTGCCTTTGGCTTTGGCATCCATATGGTGGGTAAACCAAGCCAGGCTTGGGGGTCAGTTCTTAGAGCTGCTGACCTGGGTAGATCCACATTCCTTGGTCAATCCAGGAGCCTTCAAAGGCAGACAGGGATTAGAAGAGGTTACTCAGCAGACTTTTTTTTTTTTTTTCTGAGAGAACAAAACTTAATTTACTGGAGCTGACAATTTCTGGCCAACAGAAAAACTATGAAATCTTTTAACTCTCCAGGGCTCAGGAGAAAGAAGAGGAGAGAGAGAAAATTTACACAGACACACACTCACACTGAATGTTGGGAAAAAAACGGCAGAGTCTGCTAATTTCATATACATACGTACATACATACATACATACATACATACATACATACATACATAAATACATATATATATACATATATACATACACACACATACATGCATATATGCATACATACACACATATATAAATGTATACAGACCTACAGACAGACATACAAATACTCACACATAGATTGGTTAGAGCAGAGCTCCAAAACCAGCCACTAAGTATTCCATACATACATATATGTGAATTAGTAGATAGATGGAACAATGTACATCTCCCTTTTGCACAAACTTTACACATACACACATAGTTGATGGATGGGTGAGACTATACTCCAGCCATGTCACACCATGTGTTTTTTTTTCTTCCATATCTTATATATCCTAGCAAAATCTTTCAAGCAGCATACAATTACAATGTGATTACATTTTAGTTTTCTTCTAGTAAGTGATTATGATAAAATAGTGTGTTTCCGAACACCTTTACAAGTAATAACATTACACAGTTCAGGTAAAAAAACCAAATTATTCTATTAAGCTCACATACGTTAGTTATAGATTATCAAGTTATGGATGAAACAAAAGGCAGAATCCAATAACTTCATACAAACAAATATGCACATATGCATTCATATATAGAGACCTACAGACAGACATATACATATTCACACAAGGATGCAAGCTAGTTTTTCAGCCAGTTTCTCCTACTGGCAGGTAGCAATTTGTGGTTACAAAGGAAAAAGAAATTATTTTATTGTTTATCTTTAAAGGAAATCTTATAAAAATCTGAAAAGAACCACAAATCTAAATGTTCTATAAAAATCAGTCATATGCACCTTAAATCCGCAAAATGTGTATCTTCTCATCAGCCATTTTCAATAAATCATATCGTGAAGCTGAGAGCAAAAATGGGTATAAGAAATAAATTATAACCAGTCCAGCCACAGTGAGAGTCAGATCAGCTAGTGCTGCCATTATCCTTGTTGCCTGGCCATAAAGGGTCTCCTAGGTTAAAAAATAAGAGTGAGCCTTTCTGAACTTCATTTTGTCCAGTAGGATATTTTATATCAGAGCCAGTAATAAAAACATCTGGAAGAAGTCACTGCCTTTTCTCCTACCCTGCCTTGCGAGGCTGTGGCACACAATTAAAGAATGTCATGAGTTCCATTGTGGGGAGTCCTCCTGAGGATTGTCATCCAGCATACAGATGCTCACAATAAGATACAGGAGGAGTCTGACATGTGGAATTTCAGAGAACTAGAGAAGCCTGTGGAGGATGCTTACCAGGGGACCAGAAGGAACAGAGTACCCAACATGTCAAGTCAGATGAGAAGTGATGGTTTTGATGAAGAAAGTCAGAGACTACTGGAGGTCAAAGAGTGAAATTTCTTGGGTCCTGGAAGATGATTTTCTTAAGGCAAAATCCGGGAACAAGAGGTTATATGATTATGAATCCAATACAAGGGGCAGATGGGGTCAAAGTGGTTATATAGAGTTGTATCCTGAAGAATTTGAAACAGACAGTAGTGATCAGCAAGACATTACCAATGGGGAGAAATACATCTCCCCTGGTAAAATCATTTGCACCTGAATCCCCAAAACATAAGTCAAAGAAATCCCATTAGAAGAAGCAGAAAAAAAACTCTCTCTTTCTCTCTGTCTCTGTCTCTGTCTCTGTCTCTGTCTCTCTCTCTCTCTCTCTCTCTGTGTTTCACAAATAAATAAATAAATAAGTAAATAAATAAGTAAATAAATAAATAAATAAATAAATAAATAACAGAAGAAAAATAAAAAAAAAGCTATGGACATAACAGCAGATTCCTCAGGTGTGTTCTCTGAGGAAACTGGAGCTTCTAATACCAGGAAAATAAGCAACCACACAAGAGCAAGAAAAAAATCCAGGAAAAAGTCTCCTACAAAATCTTTACCTTTGGAGGAAAAGTGATACTTCTCAGTCAGATGATTTCCCATCTAGCATCTAGCAGTTCTGAGGAACTCAAGGAAAGTGACACTAAGAAACCCAAAAGGAAAAAGAAAGAGAAGAGTGACTATGTTCCCCTGCCTGACCCTGAGGTACAGGAACTGGAAGGTGGCTATTGGTGCCAGGTCTGCTGAGATCTCAGAGGATGTCTAAGTGGGAGAGCTGCAGTCCTGTTTCACACTGATTCTTAAAGAGGGATGCAGGTGACTCCAGCATCACAGAGATCTGACATCAGTCAGAGCTGTCCTGCCACAGATGCCTTTTTTCCTATTTTGGCTTGTTAATCTCCATACCCTCCCCCAACCTTTTTCTTCTAATTCTATTAATGCATTTTAGATTTTCCCTGAAACCAATGGAATCAATTCCACAATGAAACGTACTTCTCAGGGGCATACTAACTTGCCAGTTTGACTTTGTGTGAATAAATTCTCAATCTATTTTCAAAACAAGAAAAGATATTTTAAAAATAAATTCCCAAGACATGGCCTCTTCCAGTAACTTGGCAATATCTAAGTTTAGAACCTAACAAGCTCTTCCTGCAATTCCAAGTTAAAAAAGATGAACACAATAAAATTTGGTTAAAAAGATTTGTAAAATTTTTGAGGTAATGTAACTATTAATTAAAATAGTTGGTTGGTCACTATAAAAACATACCAAACTAGAGCTGCACAGAGTAGCACATCCCTGTAATCCCAGCACTCAGGAGGTAGAGGCTAGAGAGAGGTGAACTCTGGAAGTCTGAGGCTCGCCCAGTCTGATAGGGAGTGTTAGAATAGCCTGAGAAACATAATAGAAAGAACTTGTCTCAAAAAAAGAGGAGTACCAAGCCTCTCCTCGTTATTTATAAGGTTTTTATTTAAATATATTGTTATATATAGTTGCAATAGGTGACCTATACTAAAAACAAAAAACAAAACCTAACAAACAAACAAACAAACAAAAAACAGCCCAATCAAACCATAATAAGAAAACACACATTTTGTTAGAGTGACAGAATTTAATACTAATTAGTAAGAATCATAGCCATGAGATTTAGTGAACTAAGAAAAATCTAACTGCCCATAAAGAAACCTACTGAAAAGTATTCCATTACTGTTGTATATAGCAAGTGTGCTAATATTTCTTGACAGCAGAAGGAAGATATAAATACTTATAAACATTCAATAAATTTACCTACAAAAATTTCGTGATAAATTTTCTTTTCATTATATGTAATCTTGTGAAGATAGGAAATAAATGACAGACCAAGAAATTACAGTGACAATCTGGTGCCCAAAAATTATGTGCAGTAGACTAAATACCCAACTTATTTCCAATTTCTATTTTGATGATCTGTGATAGTTCACAGTGAAATTTATACTAAAAGTAGTTAAACAATAGGTTGATAATCTCCCTTGCTAGTGATGCATACGGAACAGCTTTATATTCCATTAACTTCACTTAGAGTCCGTGGATTTATTTTTTGACGCAATATTTTTTTTTGCCTATATATACACCTACAAGTATTTTTTTCATATTAATGAAGTATGTAAGAGGAAACTATTTTAATTGATATATAGGAAATTCCCTTTTTAGTAATATCATTTACTATTATGAAACATACCAACTTTCTGAAAATGTGTTGGCTATTTGGTGGTCAAATTTCAGATATATAATCTGACTATACTACTAGGAGGCTTATTCTACATGTGTTTCTGTGAAAGTTAAATTTTCTGCCAATTCGGGATCGCAATGGAGGGTGAATTCAAAGCATTGCACATAGCAAATATTCTACGCCCAATTTAGATGACCAGTCTCTTTGAATTTTTTTAATTGCTAATTTTTAATTGCAATTTTTAATTGCTAATTGCTAATTGTCTTGCTAGTCCTAGGAAAGGACTGGCCTTGCTAGGGAGGACTTGAATTTGGGGTCTTCCTGCCTCAGCCTCCTCAATAGCTTTCTGTATTACAACTGTATTATTAAGATTAGTTTGTATTTTTTTGTGTTCTGGTGTTTTGCCTGTATGTATGTGTATCAGTGCACCACTTGAGTGCAGTGCACAGGGAGACAGTGGTAAGTAAGTATGTGAATAGTAGGAATTAAATCCAGGTCCTCTGCAAGAGGAACTAGTATTCTTACCTGCTGATCGATCTCTTCAGCCCCACAATTTCACAGTATAAAAACGATAACTGTATAAAATATGTTTACCATTTAGTCATAGATCATCTGCGGTGTTATTTTACCTGACAGAAAAGTTTTGAAAGTTTAAATGAAGATGCAATTGACAATAAAACATTAGTATAGTGTATGTAGAATTTACAAGCAATAAACGGTAAGAATAAAAAGAGTATATTAATTGGCAAAAAATATCTTTAAGATCTGTGGAAACTTCTAATCTGTCAGTAAAATCCTTATAATACAAGTACAAAAATTTGTATGATGCCCTATACCAATCTTTAGCTGATGTGCTTATGAGTACAATTCAGAAGAGATTGCGGGTTAATCCTTGAAACGTGATGGCCAGTTTGCCAGGGTTAGTTGCCATGCCACAGGTTCCAGTGAGAGACTCTGTCTCAAAAAACACAGTAGACATCTCCTAGGGAATGATACCAGAGTTTTACTTCTGGTCCCCATACTTTTATGTACACACCAGTGTACATATATGCTCCTTTATAAACTGAACGTCAATATACGAATATTATGCATAACATGATGTCCATAAATAACAAGATATTAACTACTGAAAAATGGTAGTTAGGTACTAAAATACAATTACGTTTCTTGACATACAGGACACTCAAAAAAAGCTCCACAAATCACAAAAAAGGTAGAAAAAAATACAAGCAAAAGACATTAAGACAAAAATCTTCAAAGAAAACAATACAAAACAAAAAGTCTGCAAAAATTCTGTAGCTCATTTTGTGTTGGCAAACTACTCCTTCAGGCCTACCCTGATTGAGATTAGTATACCCATCTAGATTCAGTTGGAGAAAACTAATTTTTTTCTTTGAAATCATGTATTAATAAAAGACAGGAGTGGGAGTCTGTGTCTACTTCTTGTTCAGTGTCGAGAGCCCGTATAGCTGAATTAAACCTATGGAGGCATACAGTAATATTTTTAAGTGGAAAAAAAAGTTCCTTACTGTCATACACTACAGGGATTAAAGAAATCTGTAAAAAAAAAAACAAATATGGCCTGTCTTAAGTAAGTCTCAATTTTTTTTGTTAATTTTGAAAATTTGTGTCAAATTATTACAAAGATTTACTAAATGAAGAGAATTAATAATTTAAAAATCCAAACTAGGAAAACAAAACATGTGTGTGTGTGTGTGTGTGTTTGTATGTGTGTGTGTGTGTGTCTCTGTGTGTGTGTGTGTGTGTGTGTGTGTGTGTGTGTGTGTGTGTGTGTGTGTGTGTGCCTGTGTGGGTATGTGTGTGTTCTTTTTCATGTATGGTAGTGTATGTCCATGCAAACACTCCTCACCTTTATTTTCAGATAGTCTTTCACTAACCTTCAGATTACTGATTTGGTAACATGGACTGGTTAACAAGCCCTGAGATTCCTTCTCTTAACTCTACCTAACTCCTGACTTTCTACAGTTGTAGTTGGGATCTGAAATCAAGTTCTTACATTATAGAGCAAACCTTTTATCCACTGGAGCTTTTATCCATGGCCTTCTCTAGTCCCCAGAAACGATCAGCTTTCAATTTGTAATCTTTAAATTTTTTCTCCGTTTTTATTTTTTAGTATTTTGTACGAATCATCCATGTATATATATTTTTTCCTTTTATAATGTTGGAAAACTCAATTCTACACAATGTGGCCCGCCCAGTATTTTATCAATATTTTGGGTGGACGATAAGTAGTAGAAATTTTATAATGGCTTTTAAATAAAAGATTAATTTACCGTGTTTCATGTATATGAGTACACTGTAGCTGTACAGATGGTTGTGAGGCCTCACGTACGCACAGGGTTGCTGGGAATTGAACTCAGGACCTTCAGAAGACCAGTCAGTGCTCTTACCAGCTGAGCCATTTAACCAGCACCAGAATGGTTTTTATTCGCTAGGTAAGAAAAGAAAATAGGGGGGGAATCATGCAAATTAGTAAACATATGTTGGTCTTTTAAATGTTTTAAATGGACAACAGCGATGTGCTTGCTATATCCCGGGCTCAGAGCTGTGGTCTAAAACTGGTAACTGCTATCTCGGGTGTAATGGGGGCATGGACTTGCAATAGGAGGCCTCTGCAGGTAGCTGCCCTAACAACTCCCTCCATTCACCAATTCTTATCTGCTATTCAATTAATTTTTATCTGCTTTGTTCATACTTATCAAGTACTGTGTCCATTTCTGACTCTGAAGCCCAATACCACACTACGCCCACCCCTCAACCAGCCAGTCTCTTGGTTCAATCCTCCACATCATCCCTACTTCCTTTGCGGTTGGTGACATCAGGGTCTCTCCGCCTACTTAAATTGGTTGCGACTTGGGCGCGAGTGGTCATTTTGGAGTCGGAGTTGTTGCAGGACGGTGTGATCCATTAAAGCTGAGAAAATAGAAAATCAAGAAAAGGTAATGAATTCTGAATTTTAATTGTAACCAACAATTTTATACCTTAGGAAAAACGAATGGCTATGACGGAGAAATTAATTCAGAGTAATCTTCTGTCATACGTTTGTACAAAATTTTAAAAATGCCATATTAGTAGCCTGGCGGGGTGGCACACGCCTTTAATCCCAGCACTTGGGAGGCAGAGGCAGGCGAATTTCTGAGTTCGAGGCCAGCCTGGTCTACAGAGTGAGTTTCAGGACAGCCAGGGCTACAAAGAGAGACCCTGTCTCAACCCCCCCACCCACCCCCACCCTCCAAAAAAAACAACAACAACAAAAAAAAAAAAACCAAAAAACAAAAAAAAGCTGTATTAGTAAATTATATGTAAATTGGAACATGTATGGACGTAAAGGAGTTCTGTTATCCTATCAAAAGGGGGAAAAGCGCTTTCATTTGGAAGAGTAATATTGCTTGAGCAGAGGAAATTAGGATTTAAATTATATATTTCTAAAAACCAGGTAGGTAATATCCTTTGAGTTATTTGCCTCTGTTTGTGGTGGTTTAATTTACATTTGAGGTAAACTATTTGCCTCTCTTTGTGATGATTTAATTTTAGATTTGAGGAGGGTGGCGGTGTTTGGCGTGAAATGTTTGGCGTAGGTATGAAAATTTTAGGCACCATTTTGTTTCGATCGCGGCGCGCCGTGCCGCAGCCTTTGTTCCACAGGAGCATCTGTCCGCTATTGCTTTTCTACCTCAAAATACCGGAACTGTACTTTAAAGGTCCTACGGCTCTACGGACAACAGTTATTAGTGCCATAGTCTGTTTGTCCTGATGTCGCCATCAGTGCAGGTCTCTGTTAGGCTACCAGCTACTGTTGGTTAGGTCCAACATCACAAGGCCCACCCTGGTAGGCCCATTGAACAGGGCTTCCTCACAGGGGCAAGCCCGGGCTATGCCACTACGCCACTACGCCACTACGTTGATAGGTCAGTGATCAGAACCACGCCTGCTTAGAGTTGGACTCCACCTACTGAAAGGGCAGGCTCAAGCTATTCTACCATCCTGATTGGTCAGACACTATAAAGATGTCATTGGTGCCGCAGCAGCCCACTTGGTAGAGCAAGTTTGCTGCTAACTTCTGAGGGTAGGCTAGTGGGATACGAGAGGAGAGCCTGAGTAGATCCGAATTCTGAGAATGAACATGCTTGGTTAAGGTGCAGGGTAGGCTTGGATTATTTGACTTCCCAATCATCTCTTCCTTCCTGCTCTGCTCTGGTCTCGTATCTGTCTCCTCTCCAGTTGGTATTTCTTATAATCGAAAAATATAGGCAAAAGTTTAAGGATGATTTAAATTTCACTCCTAAAGGAAAATCTTTGCGTGTACAGCTCACAGGTGTTTACATTTCAAATGCCAACATCTCTGGAAATCTTTCCTTTTGAATTTGCCTCCATAGAAGACACAATTCGAATGTTTTAGACTTGACACATTAAATGTGTGTATGCTTGTGTCTCTGCCTCTGCCTGCCTGCACGCCTGCCTCTCCCTATCCTCTCCCTCTCCCTCCCCCTCTCCCTCTTCCTGTCTCCCTCTTCCTGTCTCCTTCTGCATCTCCCTCTCCCTTTTCCTGTCTCCCTTTGCCTATCAATCTACGTCTCCCTCTCCCTCTTCCTGTCTCCCTCTCCTTCTCCCTCTTCCTGTCTCCCTCTCCCTCTCCCTGTCTCCCTCTCCCTCTCTCTGTCTCCCTGTCCTTCTTCATGTATCCCACTCCCTCTCCCTCTCCCTCTCCCTGTCTCTCTCTCCCTCTACCTCTCTGTCTCTCTTCCTGACTCTCTCTCCCTCTCCCTCTCCCTGTCTCTCTCTCCCTCTCCCTCTCCCTGTCTCTCTCTCCCTCTCCCTGTCTCTCTCTCCCTGTCTCTCTCTCCCTGTATCTCTCTCTCTCTCTTCCTGTCTCCCTCTCCTTCTCCCTCTCCCTCTGCCTCTCCCTCTTCCTGTCTCCCTCTCCATCTCCATGTCTACCTCTCCCTCTTCCTGTCTCCCTCTCCATCTCCCTGTCTCCCTCTCCCTCTTCCTGTCTCCCTCTCCTTCTTCCTGTCTCCCTCTCCCTCTCCCTCTCCCTCTCCCTCTCCCTCTCCCTCTCCCTCTCCCTCTACCTCTACCTCTACCTCTCTGTCTGTCTGTCTGTCTTTGATAAGGGGAAAATCTAAGCACAATATTAGTGTGTATAATAAGTGTTTTACATTTTGTATTTTTTTTCTAAATTCTGAGTGTAGTCTTCCCTATATAATCGGGGCGGGGGGGCGGGGGGCTGCTATGTTCTATGCCGAGCAGGAAATTGTGACAATCTCCCAAATTTGTCCTGGGACTATAAGCATGTGGAGCTGTCAGACTCAATTACTTCGATAAAGTTCCGTTTCTTTAGATGTTTTCTGCAAGTATTTTATTAATCTGTTTGTAGGCTACAACAACTTTGTAACATTTGTAACTTTTTTTAATAACCAACAACTATACAATAAGACTACCACTGTACATGGAAATTTATCACTGCAAGAAAACACAAGAATAATATTATGTATCATTCTACAGTAAACAGCATACATCTCATCAGTGTGAGTATTTTTAAGTGAAAAAGAATAAAGTTTAGTAATTACAACCTTTCCCATACTTAATAAAAACTAGACCTGTTACAGTATGCTAATTGACCTTTTGCTTTCTTTCATTAAACAGTGCTGCACACCAGTAAGCTGAGTGGTAGATGTGTAGAAGCAAGAAGGGCCAGTTTCAGCTAAATAGAAAACGGTCATAAATAAAAAGGGGAAGGAAAAAACATTAGGATGTCAGGCTCTGTGGTTCCCTTTAGTTGTATTTTCTTATGTATATGAATCTTTTGTCTGCATATATGTCTGTGCAACATGTATTATATGATGTTCGTATGTGGAAGGCAGCAGTCCCCTTGAGCTGGAATTACTTTGAACCACCATGTATGTTGTTCTGGGAATCAGATCTCAATCTTCTGGAAGGGCAGTCAGTGTTCTTTAACTGAGCTATTTGTCCAGCTTTAAAAGTTTTAAGCATGCTATTTTATCCTTTTCTCTACTTATAGAAAAATGGCAGAAACTAATCAGCCTGGGAAAATTTTTATAGGAGGCCTCAACATAAAGACCAGACAAAAGACTCTTCAAGAAATATTTGGGAGATTTGGACCAGTAGCACGTGGTAATTCTTTAAAAGAAACTGTATGTCTCTTCAGAGTAAATATAAAGTATTTCTATGATATGTTCAATTTTGGAACATGGATGATTATTTTTATGTTTATTTGACAACTACTCATTGCAATGGATAATGTTGCTCAATTAGTGTAATGTGCATGTGTGTGCATGTGTGTTTGTGTGTGCATGCATGCCTTGCACACTCTAGGTGTATGACAAAATGCAACAAAGGCTGACATTAATTTATTAATTTTGTTGACATTGAGAATGCAAGTAAAAATATGAAATGTAAGATTTTGGGTTTTATTTAAGATTTGACTAGAATGATTGGTATAGTGTTTTACTTAGAATGTCAAATTAAGGGTCCTATGAGTAACAGTTTAAAAAAATGTCAATTTGGAAGTAGAAAAAAATTTTATGTAGTTTTGTAAGTAAAAGTTTACATATATTGCAGTTATTTTGATGAGAGATCGTGAAACTAAGAAGTCTAGAGGCTTTGCTTTCCTTACTTTCCGACGCCTTGCAGATGCTAAGAATGCTGTCAAAGAAATGAATGGAGTGGTAAGAATGTAGTAACAATATATTACTCCTTTCCAGTAGTTAATGACATTAGTTGGTGTGTTTAGTTTGCTGAAAAATGAGCAAAACTTCCTTGGGTTTTTTTTTTTAACTAATGCCAAAATTATGGCTAGTAGGATATTTCAACATTGTCACATATATTACATCTGTATCAAGTTCATATTATACTTTAAGAGTAAATAGGATATAATCTTTACAAGCAACAGAAAAAAAGGAAACCATAGTTTGGGAAAACTGGGAAAAGCAGTTTTTCAATTCATGGAAGAAATTATAAAGGAAAATATTCTGGAGAAAGTTATGTTCAAGTAAATCCAGCTCTAAACAGATTACAAGACTTAACAGCAATAAAAGTCAAATTGATTTTATTGATTGTCATAATAAATAGAGTTCCTACCTTAACTAATTTATTTTTACCAACTTGGAATTCTCTTTTGTCTTTGAAAACTAGCTATGAGTGATTTTTAGTTTATAGTAGTGTTTTTGAGATTTTTATTCAACAGATGCTCTTTGTTATCCTGCATCAAAAATTTTAGAAATTGCATATTCTATAGGAAACACGATATATTTTTATGATTACTTTAAAGGTAATTTTTCTCCATTTTTTTCAAGTAACTTTTAAAAATTGTTTCCTTTATTTGAGGAGGGTAATAGTATAATTTGTCATCTTTTTTTTTCCTCTTTCCACTTCTTCCGGTTTTTTTTTCATTAGTTTATCACATACATATACAGTACATATACAGTACATATATACTCCTAAATACATACCAATACAGCTTGCTCAGTGTGTATAATGTTACTTGTATGTAGTTTTTAAGATTGATTATTTTGAATTGGACAATCTACTTACAAGTGCTGTTCTTCCAGCACGGAAATGATTTTATTCTTTGGGCTCTCAACATGCCATTCTGTATTTTAAGCTTTATTGTGCAGATTGTAAAATACTACAATTCTCTTGTTTCTGTCTCAATTTTTTTCCTTTCTGATAAAACAAACTGGTATATATTTCCATTAAGAAAGACATTCTAAACCTCATGTTTGACTCAGTAAAAGGTAATGTATGTAAGTTAAATTTGGTTCTGTTGTCTTTTTCAGATTTTGGATGGAAAAAGAATTAAAGTAAAACAAGCCAGGAGACCATCGTCACTTGAAAGTGGTAGCAAGAAGAGACCACCATCCTTTTCAAGAACCAGAGGTGCTTCAAGAATTCTGAAATGTGGAAGAGGAGGAAGAAGCAGAGCAAGAAGTGGTCCTTCATGTGAAGGGAACTTGGGTAACTGTACATAGTAGAAGCAGTGTGACTGATAATTAGTAAGATAATATAAGTAGAAACACTACGACTTTTATTTACATTCTCATGAGTAGAGCAGTTACCTTCAATTAGAAAAATTAAAAGCACTGTATGATTAATATAAGTAACAGATGCCTTAATTAAAAATTGAATTTACACCAGAGTGTCAATTGCAAAAGAGTTCTTTTAGGATATTCAGTATTTGTCCTGATGTAGTCAACAGAAATTTTGCAAGATTTGTTTTATGTGCATTGCTATTTTGCCTCTGTGTGTATGTCTGTATGAAGGTTTCATATCCTAGAGTTATATTTTTTAGCTGTTAGTGAATTGAACACAGGTCCTCGGGAGAACTTCAGTACCCCTACACTGAGTAGCAAGATTTATTTCTAATCTTGTTTTTTAGTTTTGCTCTTTAGAGGCCAGTATTGCGTGTGAGTTGTAATTCTAACACTTTGGAAAGTTAAAACTATACCAATAGGAAAAATAAAATTGACTTAAAGTGTCCAGAACTCAGAAGTACATTTCAAATAAATAGAATTGATCAGACAATATTTATTGCTGTATATTTATCTGAAAACTGTTCATTTCTTCTTTTGATGACAGATTGTATATAAGCCTATTGAACACTAATTTATCCTTCCTGAATTATCTAAACCTTGCAAGTTTTAAGACTGTTTCAGACTCTGGAAGAGTTTAAAAGAAACAGAACATTTTAACGTTAACTTTTACATGTTACCTTTTGATGTGTGATGAGAAGATGACGACTCATTAGAATGCTTTTTAGGCAATCTTCAAGAGTATTTTACTACTTTTGAAAATAAATAAATAAATTCAAATTTTATTCTTAAAAATCTATAATTTTTTGTATTAACCAAACTTAAATATCCAAGTAAGGGCTGTTAGATAAGATAGGTGATATTTCTCAAGTAGATTTACATTTTATAATGCTCTCCAAATGATCTTAATGGTTAAATCTAAGTTTTTATTCTTACCTGTATGAAAATACAAAGTTTATTCATAATTGCGTACTAGATCTATATTGATTTTTTAAGCTAAAATGATTATATCATATTTGATATGCATTTCATAGAGAGTCCGAGTTTGTCAATTATAATAATTGCTCAGCATGTCTATGTATTAATAGTATTATATGAAATTTTTTATTTTTTAATTGATATTGGGGCTTATATTTGCGTGAAAGTTTATTTCATAGATGGATCTTGCAAAGTATTGAGACTAGAAATATATTAAAATCTGCTTTCTAATAATGAAGTGATTATTTTACCTGAAATATAGACATATTTAATTGACAGATTTTTGTTCCCTTTCACTCCAGTTCTCTGTCATTTCTTTAAACACAGTGTAGTGTTCAAACTGTGCTATAAATGTTAAAGCCATCTTTACATACTGTTTGAATTATAGTTACAAAAGTAAATAGTATTTTTACCAATAAATACTAGTAATAGTAAATTTTACCAATTTAGAAAAAAATACTAATTGCTGAGAATACAGTATTGTTTAACGAAGATTTACAAGTGATAATTAGAACTTACTCATTGAAGTATTGATTCCCTTTAGCTAAGATGTTTCTTTAAATACAGGTGGTGATAGATATACTCCTAATTTCAATGTGAGTTCTTCTGGGAGACACTTTGCAGTTAAAAGAAATCCATCTTCAAAAAGGGATGATCCCCCTTCTAAAAGATC